>NC_072769.1:26894286-27186209 GCF_022539595.1 Amphiprion ocellaris | reverse complement strand
GAAACCTTCTTGACCCGTGTGGTGAGGTCCTGTACCAAGAGTTTGAGCAGGTTGTGAAGAGTCTGTAGTTCTTTGGTCTGAAAGCACAAGAAGAGTCGATTCATTAAAGGAGAAAACAGGAGATATTGTTGGTTTTTCTGTCGCTCTGCAGTTTCCTTAGACTGAATATCAAGTTTATATTTTAAATGATTTATCATGTGAGCCCAAGAAGACTTCAATAAACTCCCTCCATCCCCTGGACACAACATATTTTATTACCATGTTAAATCTTTTTTTTTTTTTTTTTTTTTTAATGTTTTTGAGTTTTAATCATAGTTTTAATCATAGTTTTTTTCTCTTTGCTTGTTTAGTTTTGTCATCTGTGTAAAAGGTGCTAAACAAATAAAGTTGAATTGATAAACTGAATAATTGACTAACTCATGATTGTGACAACAGAAGTATTTTCATTGTGATTTAAGGGTTTGTTTCATTTTTAAGGTTGGGGTTAAAATCTTGACAGAAAAAGAAGATTAAAGAAATAAACTACATAACAAAAAGCAATTAAATCAATGGGAAAAAAAATTAATACAATAAAACTTTTAAAAAGTTTTATTATTAAAAAGTATTTTTAAATGTTTAATGTTCTTGTTTAATTGTATTTTTTAAATGTAATTATCGAAAATATTTTATCTGTAATTTTGAATATTTGTATTTTAAAAATTTTGTTTAATTTCATAATGACATGTACTGTATCTTGTTGAATTATCTAATTCAATATTTTGTCTGTTTAATATCATTTAATTGTATTTAATGTTTAACTATATTAAACGAGAAGAATATTAAACATTTAAAAATTCCAAAACATTTAATTAGATTATTAAACCTTGAAAAAGACAAAACATTGAATTAAAAAAATTAAATGTTTAATTAGAAAATTACATCTTAAAGACAATAAAACTTCAAATAGGAATTAAACAGAAAATACAATGAAGCATTTAAAAAGAAAATTAAACATTAAAAGGTGGTAAAACATTTAAAAAGAAAAACCTTAAAGATTTAATCGAAAAATTTAATATTGGGAAAGAAAAAAATAATTCAAACAAGCCGATAAAACATTTGAAAAAACAATTAAACATTAAAAAGACAAAACATTATGAAATCAAATCAGACATTAGAAAAGAATAAAAGGTGAGAAAAGAGCAAAACTAAACATTTAAGAAGAATCAAACTAAAGACAAAACATTTGAAAAGACACTAGTTAAACTTTAGAAGATCAAATTAAACAGAAGAGACAATAAAACGATCAAAAAGAGCAAAAACAGATAAAGGTCTTCATGCGTTTTCTAGTCTGAAATGAAAACATCAAGTTGTTTCTTCAAACATTTCCTCTTTCTATGTTCTTGGTTTGATTGTGGACAGATTTACTAAGTGCTCATTTCAGAAAACTGCTTTCCAGATAAAGTCTACTAGTAGTTGAAGGCATTTATCAAACTAATGTTACCTTCTGATCTCCACAAACTTTACTGTTCAGTGAAGAGAATCAAAGTTTGTTGAGGATTTCTAAAAAACCCACAGGTGAAGGTCTGAGAAGAACTCAGATTGATGGTCTAAATGTGAAATCAAGACTCATGGTCACAAGTTTTAAGGCTTCTGGTAACAACAAAGTTCAAACTAACAGAGAAGTACTGAGAAACTTTTAAAATTTCAGCCCTCAGACTGTCTGAAGGTTCAAACTAACAGAGAACTACTCAAGAACTTTTAAGATTTCAGTCCTCAGACTGTGAAAAGGTTCAAACTAACAGAGAACTACTCAGGAACTTAGAAAATATCAGTCCTTGGACTGTCTGAAAGTTCAATCCAACAGAGATCTACTGTGGGACTTAGAAAATTTCAGCCCTCAGACTGTGTGAAAGCTCAGGTCCTGAGGACTCGGGAGGTCTGGAGGCTTTGGAAAGTCTTGGAACTGAGGGTTCCACCCTCCAGCACAAAGGCTGAAGTCCAACCTCCTGAGAAAAACGGTCGAGTCGAGACTCAAGTTAAAAAAAAACTCGAAAACGACAAAAAATAGATGATAAATGCGCAAAAAAAAGAAGAATTTGTATCTGAGCGAGTAGCTCAGGAGGATAAGAAGAGGACTACCAAGCGGAAGGTCGCAGGTTCAAGACCACCACTGGCCTTTTTCTTTGTTTGTCTTTGTCAGAATTTTGATAAAGTTTAAGAAGGGTCTGGTCTTGAACCAGCGACCTGCAGCTCCATAGGCAAATCCTTAACTCACTGAGCTACAGATCATATGAAAAGAACTAATTTCGTCGTCCCTTTGACATCGTAGTTCCCGGAGTGACCACATGGGTGGGGCCAAGGCGGAGTCTGGGTGGAGTCAGGGCGGAGAGTAGGCGGGGAGGTGGGTGGCGGCCTCCCCCCTCTACTCCCCCACCTCCCCTCACCGCCCACCACACCTTCCCCCGCCCGACGAGTTCTTCGAGTCTCCACGAGTTCCTCGAGTCTCGACAGGTTTTCCCGAGTTTCAGGAGTTTCCACCAGGTCAGAGGCAGAACAAAATGTCATGAAGAAGTGTTGAAGTCGGCCAGGATGGACTGAATTTTTACAGCAACTAGAAGGAAGACCACTAGAAGAGCAGGTCTTTAACCACCATCTATAAAATCGGCTCCAGAGAAATGAAGGGAGGTCAACTTTTATCAACCTCCATCCAGATGTTCAACTTGATATCTTTACTTTGACATTTTTAGCACCACAAACCTTTAGTATTGCACTTTATCATCATTTATTAGGACTTTAATGGAATCCACCAGCAGATTTACTTTTTGTTGACAAACTTTATTCTTGTCGTCGTGGGACTGCAGTATTTAAAACTGTTCCTTCGATTTGACCCCATGTTTATTAGTTTTAGTGGAGAAACTTATTTTAGTTGTCGATTAGTCTCTTAAAAACCAAATAATAAATTGGATTAGTCAAGAGGTTTAAATTTCTTACTTTGTCATATTTCAAATATGACAAAAAAAAATAAAAATAAAGCGTCTTGAGACAATTTGACCTGTAATTGGCGTTATATAAATAAAATTGAATTAAAATTGTATGTATCTTGTAAGGTTGGAGTAATTCAGCCATATATGTTGGAAAACACATTTTCTTTGACCATTAATCTGTTGATTGTTTTCTCCAGTAATTCATTTCTTGTTTTGGTTAATAAAATGTCAAACCCAAATATATTCAGTTTACCATCATAAAAACCAAATAGATTTACATTCATGATGCAGGAATCAGGCGGTTTTTTACTTTTTATCTTAGTTTAGTCAGAAAGATAGTTGATAATGTGTGAATTGTTGCAGCTTGTGAACCGTAAAAGGTTTTAATCTTTGGGGCCGAGTGTCAAAAAACATTTAGAAACCAACATCAACAAAACACTCAACAAAGATTTGAACATCATTAAAGGGAAATCCAACTTTTGCATGACAACGTCTAATTAAAGGACATTTATTTCCAACGTAAATGTGTGATATTCATCCTCTGGAGCTTTCTCCTCACATCGTCTTCCACCTGGACTGGTTTGGTCGGGAGCATGTGCAACAAACATTTGAAAAACTGCACTTTAACATCAATGAATGACACTGAAGTTTAATCTCTACATAAATGAGACTGAGTCTGGATGTGCTGCTCTGTTATTAACTCCTAAGTTTAGGGAAAGTTCAAACAAAAGAGGACAGTTTAGATAAGACTTGAGAATGAGCTTATTTTGAACAAACATCTCAGACTTTCTGAGCTTCAGCACCTCTAGCAAGATAATTTAACAACAAGCAACTCAAGAGATCCAGAAGTTGGAGAGAGTTAGCTTTAGCTGAGCCAAAGAACATGTGGGATGCTAACCTAGCAAACATTTCAGACTTTTCTCTGTGAATTCTGAGAAATAATTTCCTATTTAATGACAGAGCTACATATCTTAACTCAGTCTCATTAAAACAGACTCTAATTCAGTGTCATCCATCCATATTAAAGTGCAGTTACCCAAAATGTTTGTTGCATGAGCTCCAACAAAACCTGTCCAGGTAGAAGGCCACTTTGACAAACAGGAAGTGGACGATTCCAAGCAGACTTATAGAAGGGGGAACCGGACTGTACTAAGCGTGGTCGAGTATAGAGGGGTGTTTTGTGGGTTTTTAAGGCTGATGATGATTATTAGTGAGACATTTGGAGTCGATATTCATTTGCAGTAAATGAAAGTATTTAAAATCTTGGAGTTAAACTTACAAGAACACAAACTCTAACAGAAAACTTTGTTGATACATTTTTGTTTTGTTTACAGATGTTAAGTTAACCCTTAAACATCCTCACCAAGAAAAAGGCAATGAAAAAATTATTTCTTTATATTTCTTATCTCTTTGGTGCACTAATAACAACAATCAATGGTTTTTTATGAAGAGACCCAGCGATTTTTAAAATATTGACCTCGACCAAACGGTTGACAAAGATTATTTTACCCTTTTAAATCTTTTTTTTTTTACATTTCAAATGACACATTTGTGTTCAGCAACTCCTTAGGCACCATAATATGTCAAAGTATTACTTTACCTTTGAAAATCACAGCAAACAGAGGCCTCATGTGAGGAGTGATTTTGCTCGTGCCAACTTCCTGTGAGCAGACTAACTTGCTCTGCATGCTATTTCAAAACACAGTGACATCTACTGGATTTTTTTTTTGTATAATGTACTTTAGAGTGGTACCTAATTAGGGGTAGAGATGGCTGAAACAGGTGGATTTAAGTAAAACATATTTTATACATTTTACATTTTATATACTATGACGTTTTTTGCGCCAAAATTCATGATGATTTTTTTTTCAAAGAAAACCTTTCTGGAGCGTTTTTCACGGCCTCCTTTACATTATTTCATCATATGGCACGTTTTTACAACATGTTGAAAAATTGCATTTTTTTTTCGACATAGTATACTATGGCGTTTTTTTTGCGCCAAAATTCATGATGATTTTTTTTTCAAAGAAAACCTTTCTGGAGTGTTTTTCAGGGCCTATTTTACATTATTTCATCATATGGCACATTTTTACAACATGTTGAAAAACTAATTTTTTTTCCGACATAGTATACTATGGCGTTTTTTTGGGCCAAAATTCATGATGATTTTTTTTTTCAAAGATAACCTTACCATAGTGTTTTTCATGGCCTCCTTTACATTATTTCATATGGCACGCTTTTACAACATGTTGAAAAATTGCATTTTTTTTTTCGACATAGTATACTATGACCTTTTTTTGCGCCAAAATTCATGATGATTTTTTTTTCAAAGAAAACCTTTCTGGAGTATTTTTCACGGCCTCTTTTACATTAATTCATCATATGGCATGTTTTCACAACATGCTGAAAAATGACATTTTTCGACATAGTATACTATGGCGTTTTTTTGTGCCAAAATTCATGATGATTTTTTTTTTCAAAGAGAACCTTACCATAGTGTTTTTCATGGCCTCCTTCACATTATTCATCATATGGCACGTTTTTACATGTTGAAAAATCACATTTTTTCTGTCGACATAGTATACTATGGCGTTTTTTTTGTGCCAAAATTCATGATGATTTTTTTTCAAAGAAAACCTTTCTGGAGTGTTTTTCACGGCCTCCATTACATTATTTCATCATATGGCACGTTTTTACAACATGTTGAAAAATTGCATTTTTTTTTCGACATAGTATAGTAAGGCGTTTTTTTTGCGCCAAAATTCATGATGATTTTTTTTTCAAAGAAAACCTTTCTGGAGTGTTTTTCACGGCCTCTTTTACATTATTTCATCATATGGCATGTTTTCACAACATGCTGAAAAATGACATTTTTCGACATAGTATACTATGGCGTTTTTTTGTGCCAAAATATATGATTATTTTTTTTCAAAGAAAACCTTACCATAGTGTTTTTCACGGCCTCCTTTACATTATTTCATCATATGACACGTTTTTACATGTTGAAAAATCCCGAGTTTTTTTTCGACATAGTATACTATGGCGTTTGTTTGCGCCAAAATTCATGATGATTTTTTTTTTCAAAGAGAACCTTACCATAGTGTTTTTCACGGCCTCCTTTACATTATTTCATCATATGACACGTTTTTACAACATGTTGAAAAATCCCGAGTTTTTTTTCGACATAGTATACTATGACCTTTTTTTGCGCCAAAATTCATGATGATTTTTTTTTCAAAGAAAACCTTTCTGGAGTATTTTTCACGGCCTCTTTTACATTATTTCATCATATGGCATGTTTTCACAACATGCTGAAAAATGACATTTTTCGACATAGTATACTATGGCGTTTTTTTGTGCCAAAATATATGATTATTTTTTTTCAAAGAAAACCTTACCATAGTGTTTTTCACGGCCTCCTTTACATTATTTCATCATATGACACGTTTTTACATGTTGAAAAATCCCGAGTTTTTTTTCGACATAGTATACTATGGCGTTTGTTTGCGCCAAAATTCATGATGATTTTTTTTTTCAAAGAGAACCTTACCATAGTGTTTTTCACGGCCTCCTTTACATTATTTCATCATATGACACGTTTTTACAACATGTTGAAAAATCCCGAGTTTTTTTTCGACATAGTATACTATGACCTTTTTTTGCGCCAAAATTCATGATGATTTTTTTTTCAAAGAAAACCTTTCTGGAGTATTTTTCACGGCCTCTTTTACATTAATTCATCATATGGCATGTTTTCACAACATGCTGAAAAATGACATTTTTCGACATAGTATACTATGACCTTTTTTTGCGCCAAAATTCATGATGATTTTTTTTTTCAAAGAAAACCTTACCATAGTGTTTTTCACGGCCTCCTTTACATTATTTCATCATATGGCACGCTTTTACAACATGTTGAAAAATTGCATTTTTTTTTCGACATAGTATACTATGGCGTTTTTTTTGCGCCAAAATTCATGATGATTTTTTTTTTCAAAGAAAACCTTTCTGGAGTGTTTTTCACGGCCTCTTTTACATTATTTCATCATGTGGTATGTTTTCACAACATGCTGAAAAATGACATTTTTCGACATAGTATAGTAAGGCGTTTTTTTTGCGCCAAAATTCATGATGATTTTTTTTCAAAGAAAACCTTACCATAGTGTTTTTCACGGCCTCCTTTACATTATTTCATCATATGACACGTTTTTACATGTTGAAAAATCCCGATTTTTTTTCGACATAGTATACTATGGCGTTTTTTTGCGCCAAAATTCATGATGATTTTTTTTTTCAAAGAGAACCTTACCATAGTGTTTTTCACGGCCTCCTTTACATTATTTCATCATATAACACGTTTTTACAACATGTTGAAAAATCGCATTTTTTCTGTCGACATAGTATACTATGGCCTTTTTTCTGCGCGAAAATTCATGATTTTTTTTCAAAGAAAACCTTACCATAGTGTTTTTCACGGCCTCCATTACATTATTTCATATGGCACGCTTTTACAACATGTTGAAAAATTGCATTTTTTTTTTCGACATAGTATACTATGACGTTTTTTTGCGCCAACATTCATGATGATTTTTTTTTTTCAAAGAAAACCTTTCTGGAGTGTTTTTCACGGCCTCTTTTACATTATTTCATCATATGGCATGTTTTCACAACATGCTGAAAAATGACATTTTTCGACATAGTATACTATGGCGTTTTTTTTGCGCCAAAATTCATGATTTTTTTTTTCAAAGAAAACCTTTCTGGGGTGTTTTTCACGGCCTCCTTTACATTATTTCATCATATGGCACATTTTTACAACATGTTGAAAAATTGCATTTTTTTTTTCGACATAGTATACTATGACGTTTTTTTGCGCCAACATTCATGATGATTTTTTTTTTTTCAAAGAAAACCTTTCTGGAGTGTTTTTCACGGCCTCTTTTACATTATTTCATCATATGGCATGTTTTCACAACATGCTGAAAAATGAAATTTTTCGACATAGTATACTATGGCGTTTTTTTTGCGCCAAAATTCATGATTTTTTTTTTCAAAGAAAACCTTTCTGGAGTGTTTTTCACGGCCTCCTTTACATTATTTCATCATATGGCACATTTTTACAACATGTTCAAAAATCACATTTTTTTTTCGACTCAGCTGCATGCCTTCATCCACCCGGCCTCCGTTGACTCGTCCCGCCTGCCGTCTCTGGAGCTGAAGCTGGATTGGAACAGACCAAAGTACAGTCCAATCACGATGCCAGCTGCCTCTCAAAAGGCTCCTTCATCTGGCAGGTGGCGGCACTTCTTCTGAGGGGAAGCTGAGCTGGCCCGGCAGAACTTTGGAGATGTGTTCCAGTGGTTGGTGGATGTGTGGGGAGATAGAGAGGGACTTTTGAATTGTTCACAAAGGAAAACAGGGAACCCATTGGTAGTTTTAGTTTAGGGTGCTACTGCGGTGTGTTTTTGGGTTTTAAGAGGTGAACAGGAAGAGTTGTTTTTCGTATTATCTTTTACTTTGTTCCTGGTTGGAATGCCCAACAATGTCAACATGAAGTTCACTTTTAGTTCTGTTTATTTATTTTTATTTTACTAACACCCATTTGTTTTTAACCCCCTCACATGTTGTGTTGTTGTAAACTTACTCTTTTAAATAAATACTTGTCTAACCCTCTGGAAACCAGCATTTGGACTGTTTTTGTGTTGCTCCTCACCTACTTCAGACAGCCAGGACATAACGTTTTGTGGACTAAAGGCTAAACTATGACGTTTTCAGAGCAACATGCTATACTCTGACGTTTTTAGACCAAAGGCTATACTCTGACGTTTTCTGGATGACATGCTATACTATGATGTTTTTTGGATGACATGCTATACTATGACATTTTTATGGCAAAGGCTATACTATGACGTTTTTAGAGCAACATGCTATACTATGACGTTTTTAGAGCAACATGCTATACTATGACGTTTTTTGAGCCACATGCTATACTATGACATTTTTAGAGCAACATGCTATACTATGACGTTTTTAGAGCCACATGCTATACTATGACGTTTTTAGAGCCACATGCTATACTATGACGTTTTTAGAGCAACATGCTATACTATGACGTTTTTAGACCAAAGGCTATACTCTGACGTTTTCTGGACGACATGCTATACTATGACATTTTTAGAGCAAAGGCTATACTGTGATGTTTTTAGAGCGACATGCTATACTATGACGTTTTTAGAGCAACATGCTATACTATGATGTTTTTTGAGCCACATGCTATACTATGACGTTTTTTGAGCCACATGCTATACTATGACATTTTTAGAGCAAAGGCTATACTGTGACGTTTTTAGAGCGACATGCTATACTATGACGTTTTTAGAGCGACATGCTATACTATGACATTTTTTGAGCCACATGCTATACTATGACATTTTTAGAGTGACATGCTATACGATGACGTTTGTTGGACCAAAGGCTATACTCTGACGTTTTTAGAGCAACATGCTATACTATGACGTTTTTAGAGCAACATGCTATACTATGACGTTTTTAGAGCAACATGCTATACTATGACGTTTTTACAGCAACACGCTATACTATGACGTTTTTACAGCAACACGCTATACTATGACGTTTTTAGAGGAACATACTATACTATGACGTTGTTAGAGGAACATGCTATACTATGACGTTTTTAGCGCGACATGCTACACTATGATGTTCTTTGGACGACATGCTATACTATGACATTGTTTGGACCAAAGGCTATACTATGATGTTTTTAGAGCGACATGCTATACTATGACGTTTTTAGAGTGACATGCTATACTGTGACGTTTCAAGAGCGACATGCTATACGATGACGTTTTTTGGACGACATGCTATCCTATGATGTTTTTAGAGCGACATGCTATACTATGACGTTTTTAGAGCGACATGCTATACTATGACGTTTTAAGAGCGACATGCTATACTATAATGTTTTTAGAGCGGCATGCTATACCATGATGTTTTTTGGACAACATGCTATACTATGACGTTTTTAGAGCGACATGCTATACTATGACGTTTGTTGGGCGACACTCTATACTATAGGCTTTTTAAATTGACATATTACTATGACTTTTTTTGTTTTAGTTTTTTTTGTTTTTTAGCAACATATAAGAATTTGAACAGTTTTAAAAATTACTATACTTTTACTTGTGCATTGAAATATTATTCTATGGCATTTTTTAGACGACATATACTCTGATGTTTTCTTGAAAAACATACTATTTTGACAATATACTGCACTATGACATTTTTTGAACCACATATCATACATGACAATTTTAGGCAACATCCTATCATTTTGCACTTTTTGAACCACATAGTAATCAGTTGGGTTTTTTTGCCAACATGCTATACTATGAACTACAGGCCATACTATGTTATTCTTGAAAAGTATACTATACTTTGACATTTTCTGAACTACATCCTATACTATGGCGTTATACACAGAGTGCTGTGGTTACATGTTGATTTATAATCTACATTTTTTTCTGTTTTGTTTTTTGACGGGATTACCACAGACCTGACCGTGAACACCGCTGCCACCCACCCGAGGGAGACGCTGCCTAAGATCTCAAGGCTGCTTGGTCGTGGTCTTTCTGGTCCTGCTCCAGAACGCCTTCATCAACTACGTCTTCTTTTCAAGAGGCCCTCAGATGCTGCAATCTCTGACCTTACGGAGGAACTGCTGCTTTCACTCTGTAACGAGACGGCAGTTATTTTAAAGACCCAGCTCCTGGCAGCTTTGAGTGAAAGTTTAACACTCATCAAAACAGAACTACACACTTGAATCTGAGCTGTCGGTCAGTATTTCAAACATCAAGTCCGACCCGGCTGCCCTAAAGCACCCTGTGGGTGAAACGGAAACTTCACTCTCCACATCACCGATGACATTGTCACACTCCAAAGCAGAGCACCTGTCTGCTGAACTTATAAAAGTGGACTATAAATGTGAAAAATGTGAGCAGCAGCAGCCTGTGAGCAGCGGAACAGATGTGATCAGAAAGAAGTCATTTTCTTTTTTCTTTTCTTTCTGGTTGACTTGATGCTGTCAGATGCAGATGTTGGAGCTGATTCTGATCTTTCAGGATAAAAAAGCTGCTTTTCCTTCACAGACTTTTCAGGAAATTATTCTCTCGGGTTTTCTCTGCTATTTATATTTTTATTATCTGTGATTATTTCATTATTTTTTTATTGTAAAAATAAAGTTTGAGGTATAAAGACTCATTTAGTTATTTTAATCCTGAAATCTTTGATGTAGCAGAATTAAACTTCCATTTTCCTTCTTGTACTTCTGATACTAGAACTAAATGTATCTTCAACATGGATCATCTGCTTTTAATGAATCAGCAGCAACATCACAACAACAAATGAGACAATTTTCAACAAATTAATGAAACTGATGTCATTTAAATCTATCAGAGTCTGTTTTAGTGTCAAATTAAAGCTGATTACTGACAACTAGAACGTTACTGTTTTAATCACATTTAAGTTTCCTGAACATTACATTAATGTCAACCAGCCAGTTTTATGAACTTAATGAACCACATTACAGGAACACAACACACTTCAGCTGTTTACATGAAACTCAACACATTAGCTTGATGCTACGTTAGCTTTAATCATGCTACGACCGAGCAGCTAGCTCAGTTAGCATCGCTAACATTAAAGCTAATATTTACTATGCTAACTTTCTTCTCTGGTCAACACACACTGAAACAAACTCCACCAACATCTGGAGTGCATGGCACACATTACATCTGACACTAAAGCTGCATATAAAGTGCATTAAAAGCAGCACCGATACGAACATAAACATTTACTTACCGAACTATCAGAGTCCTTTCAGTGTCTGCTGGTAGAATCAGCCGAAGGTAGAAAACTGGTTAAAACAAGCCAGCAGGGCAGGAAAACTGTCTGTGGAAAATGTTCTGCTGCTCCACCGATAAATAAACCAACAGTTATTATACCAGAATTAATCCAAACGAGGAGAGTAGAGTCTCTGCTGCTTCCTCCATAGGACCTGTCAATCAAGTAGTCCCGCCCCCTGGCTTCGCAAAACTTTAACACTCTATAAAAAAATCAGTATTGATTTATTTTAAGATCGGCCACCTGATCTCTCATTTTGACCATGAAAACTCACGAAAAAAATGTATATACAGTCTATGCATCGTACTCTGTATGGCTCCACACTTGCTGATGACCACTTCCGGTCTCAGAAAATGAAAAAACGGACCTTTTTTCGTTTCTGTCTCTTACTGATTTTACTTTCTTGTTATTCTAAATATAAAACGAAAATCTAAGCATTTTTTAAAATTAAATCGTATATCCCTTCTTGATCATGAAAAGGAAAAACGCCTTGTATTTCAATTGTAATTTTTGTATTTTAAAATGAAAATCAAATAGCCACTCGTTTTTTGTTTTTCAATACCCGTTTCAGAACGGAAAATCCAATTACTAGATCCGTACACGGACCTTTTTCCTACTTATTTTATATTTTTAGATCATATATTTCTACTTGTTTTTATATTTTTAGGACATATTGTTCTACTATTTTTAACTATTGTTTTTCTATTTGTGTTTGTAATTTTAGGTCATATTTTCTATTTGTATTTATATTTTTAGGACATATTGTTCTACTGTTTTTAAGTAGTTTTTTCTATTTGTGTTTATATTTTTAGGACATATTTTTCTACTTATGTTTATATTTTTAGATCATATTTTTCTGTTTCCCTAAAAGAAGATCATTATTTTTTACAAAAATGTCCTATTTTATGGCTGATTGTTATCCTATTATCAGTGCAGCAACACTGTAAAATAAAAGTTATCTAGTTTTAACTTAATATTTTTTGAACAATTTACAGTTATTTTCGTTTAATTACAGATAGTAGCTAGAAAATCATATTTAAAAAATGAGTTAGTGTACACATTTACTGTGAAAAAGCAGGTAACATCACTAATGTGAATTATGTAAAATCAAAAATCTATATATCTTTTACTGATTTTACAATTTGCTGTTATTTTACTTTGCTATTTTTTATTTTCTGTTATTTAAAAGGAGAAAATATGTCATTAAGGACTGAAAAACGGTAATTAACTGTTTTGTTAAAATAACTAATCAACAAAGCACTAGCAAAATCATAAATTCAGAGATAATAGTATTAATATACATGTTGACTAAAAAATACACAATTATACAAACACAGACACACACACACACACACACATATATATATAGACTTTAAAGAAACTAAAAATATATATAATCACCTTATTAAAATCTATATTTTGTGTTTGTATAATGTTTTATCATAAATTTGCACAATTCATTCCTGTTTCAAATCAACAGCAAATATTATTTTAATAATATTTGCTGTTATTTGAAAGGGGAAAATATTCTATTAAGGATTGAAAAATGGTAAAAAAAAAAAAAAAAAGTTTCATTAAAATAATTTGTTAAAATCAATAGTAAATAAAGCCTTAATTTGCACATTGACTGTAAAAAAAACACAATAAATGTAAAATTATACATTTTTCCTGTATTTCAATCAACACAAAATATTGTTATTTTATTTAACTATTTTTATTTGCTGTTATTTTAAAGAACAAGAAGTGTATAAAGGATTGAAAAATGGTAAATAATTGTTTTGTTAAAAATAACCAATAAAAACTAGGAAAATCACAGATAAAAGTATTAACTTAAACATTGTCGGAAAAAACACAATAAAACTATTTATAATGTCTTCATAAAAAAAATCCATATTTAGTTGTTTTACAGTGTTTAAACCTAAAATATTTGGTGGTCCTGATCAGGGCTCTTGTTGGGTAATCCAATTACTCAGTGGAAGTAGAGAATATTGTTAACATATTTTTATGTCAGTTTTTGGCACGGATGTTTTTGTCCCGAAGGATCTCTGTGAAACCTTTTTAACTGAACGTACAAAAGTTAAAATCCAATTATTTTAACCTGAGTTTGGTAAGGTGAGACAGCAGAAAACACAACTAAAGTCTAAATGAATTTTAAATATTACTTCAGTCTTTTTTTCAACCAGAACTGTGAAACGTGAGCACATTACTCCGGCAGCCATCTTGGGTTTGTAGTTATGCTTGTGTTGTTCTTTGACTGTTGCTAGGCAACATCATCCCAGGTCACATTGTGCGGTCATATATGAAAGTCCAGGTTGTAGAAGAATCTCTGCAGGCTTCAGTTTTTTTTTGTTTTTTAACATTTTTTCACAGTCTTGGATATGCTAATGATTACCAACATTGTTTCAGACAAATGATTGATCATGTAATGTCAGATTTTTTTTTAAAGCTCTATCCATATGTCTATCTGTCTAATTTTTTTTTTATATCTAAAGAGTCAAAAACAAACTAACAAAACAATCATTTTACCAAGACAAAGTTACAAGTTTTTATTTTGCATCAGACATGTAAATTAAACTATTGGTATCATTTTGTTGACATTTCTGTATTTCAATAACACTGAATCTAAAAAATCTGTAAAGTAAAAAACGTTGACGTGAGGTCAAAACCACTAAACGCAAACTCCTGCACCTTTACCTCATCTTTAGCAGTTTGACGTGCACAGTTTATTGGTGCATGACTTTATAAAAGACAGAGCAAAAATTAAACCATATTAAAATTAGATATCACTTTACAAAAATCCCTCCATTTTTTTCAGTGAAGTAGAAATAAATGGCAGCATTTTCCTCAAAGCTGGAAGGTCATTGGTGGTCGGGGATTGTGGTGAGTGCTGAAGAGGTGAAAGGTGTGAAACTTGTTTGTCCAACCTGAAGCTTACAGGCTGTTAATCAGTCGAGGTGGGGGGTGGTTTCTGTTGGCTTTCATCCATGAAATTTTCCACAGAGGATTCGGAATGACTGAGACATGGTCATTCGTCTGTCCAGGGTTAAACATGTGCCACAAATTGGAGGCCTTTGTTGATGCAGAACTGTGCAGAGTTGAGGAAGACACTTTAAACTGTCAATAATGGAGGCACAACTAACTTTACACTGGAAATGGCTCAGTTGTTCCGACTCTACTTATGAGATGCAAACACTCATGCTTGGTTGTCACTCATTCACCTGCAGAGAGGCAATGTTCCTGATCTCCAAAAAGGGATAGAATCTAATAAAATACTACATACTGTGTTTGTACACCGATCAGTTGATCATGTTAAATTTAAAAGACATTAGAACTTTTTTCAAACAACAGTCAACAGTATGCAATTGGGGGAAAACGTATCTGTTTATATGTAAACTAAATATTTGGGACTTTTTCAGCATCATGTCAAATTAGATAAATTACATTTTTTGTGCATGAATCTGTTGCATTTTCCTCAGCAGACAAGTTGACATTTGTAGTCTTTGGAATCTTGGTTAAAATTAAATAAAGGTGTGAACGTGTGTTTTCACATCGTTTCCTCAACAACATTTGAAATAGACTAGAATAGAAATAAATTAAGCGCCGTGCATAAGTTTTTCGTCCAGGCCTTACACATTTATGGTATGAATAAACAAATATATATTTTTAGATGATTAATGATAATTTACACTGGCACACACACACTGTACTGTCTTTGTTCTCGTATTAAAGCTCATCTTTGGTTTTGTTGGCTCTTTTTGCCTCTTCAGCTTCGAAAGCCTCCGTGTACTTCCTCCTGTCTTCATCTTCCTGGAGACACAAAAGACAGAAGTTTATTTTTAACTGAGATAAAAGGCAGCTCTAAAACACACACACAGGATGACAAGGAAGATGATTTACCTTAACTCTGTAGTTTTTGGCTTTCTCCATCTCCTTTTCTACAAACTTAACCAGGTCATCCACCTTCCTTTTTCCAGTGTAAACCACCACCTGACAGAAACACACATCACACACTGAGCAATATTATCTCACTGTAATATAACTGTATAATAAAAATAGTAAGAACAATTATAATAATAATAATAATAAGGATAAATAGTATGATGAATCTTGAATTACCTTTATAGGGCCTTGTGAGCATAAAGAATCCATTTTTTAATCTTCTGTTGTTCAATAAAATAGTAATTTGTAGCTTTAGTGAATAAGACAATACAACTATATTCACCTTAATTTGTAAAGTGGATGGTTATAAACACCCCACACTAGTCCATATTATACTATATATATCTGTCTATATAGTACAATATCGACTGTATACTGTATAGTGTATATATAATCTTTGATATATATAATATAATATGGACTACACTGGCAGCCAAAAGCTTGGACACACCTCATTCAGTGGTTTTTATTTAAATATTTTATACATTGTAGACTAATACTGAAGACATCAAAACTATATAAGAATGCACATGGAATTATGCTGTAAACAAAAAAGTGTTAATCTTCAGCATGAATCTACAATGTAGAAAATAGTGTAAATAAATAAAAAAAAACATTGGATGAGAAGGTGTGTCCAAACTTTTGACTGGTAGTGTATATGCTATGTAGTATATACAACCTTCGATACATATACCATAATATGGACTATATACTATATGGTATTCTATAGTATTCTATGTATTATGTAATATATAGTCCATAATATATATATATATATATATATATATATATATATATATATATATATATATATATATATATATATATATATATATATATATATATATATATATATATATATATATATACACATACATACATATATATACATACATACATACATACATACATATATACACATATAGATAGATAGATAGATAGATAGATAGATAGATAGATAGATAGATAGATAGATAGATAGATAGATAGATAGATAGATAGATAGATAGATAGATAGATAGATAGATAGATAGATAGATAGATAGATAGAGTCCATATTATACTATATGCACAGGTATACACTACCAGTCAAAACTTTGGACACATTTTCTCATTCAAATGAATAAGAAAATGTGTCCAAACTTTTGATTGGTAGTGTATACAGTATATATGAGGTAAAATATGGACTATGTAGTGTGCTATATACACAGATAAGTTCTTCAATATGAAAACAAAATCTACAAAACATTTGTAAACATCACAGTAACTCTAAAAAACAGCACTTATAACATCTCCACAGCTCATTGAAGCTTCGTACCCTTTCAGCGTACATAGCAGGAAACAGGCAGAGCGACGGGTACGCTCCCTGCATCGACATGTTGATGTCGTTGGCCGATGCGTCGATGCGAGCGATGACCACTTCCTGTCGCTGTTTGAAGGCCTCGGCGAGTTCCTCCCACAGCGGAAATAGAGCGCGAGACTCCCGACTGTAGGGCAGATCTGGGACAAACACATACACATATACAGAGATTTAAAGATGTTTTTATTTTTGCACAGTTAGCTAAACAATTCAGCAGTAAAAAAAATGAAAAAAAAACATAGGGTTATAATACAACTACTGTCTGCAGTATGTGGAGGTCGGCATCATATATATTTCTTAGATGCAAAACAAGTTGCTCATTAACCAAAACTAAGATCTGAATCATTTAAATGCAGCGTTAAACATCAGAAAATGTGCTACTGTTGTTTTATAAAGAATAAAAGCATCTTCCACACCCTCTATTTGAATTACATGCATGTATTTTCACTGAAAATACATGCATGAAAACTTGGAAACAGTAAAGCTGTGGGCTTTAACTAAAACAATGAGCTAAAACGCACCACAGCAGTCAACATCACATGAATCAAACCCTCGCTTAGTGTAAAAATGAAGCACGTTTACATACAGAACAGGACAAAAACAGTCTTGTTGGGGTGAAAGGCAACTTTCTCCAGATTCATTCCCACCAGCTCCTTCACCGGCTTCTCGTCCCATCCTTCAGGTATCGGTTCACTCTGCATCTTCGGCTGTAAATACATCATCATCATCATTATTATTATTATTATTATTATTATTATTATTATTATTATTATTATTATTATTATTATTATTATTATTATTATTATTATTATTAATAATAATAATAATAATAATAATAATAATAATAATAATAATAATAATAATAATAACCTTTATTTAACCAGGACAAAATCCCGTTGAGATTAAGAACTTCTTTTTCAAGGGAGTCCAGGCCAAGATAGGGAGCATCAGATACAAAACACAGCTACAAAATTGCACAATTGCAGTATGGATTTAGAAGCGCTCAATGAGATTAACTCAGTTCCCCATCTTTCTGCAACATCTTCCATGCTAAAGGTGCAGCATAAACAAAAGCCTTCTACCCAACTGCAAACTGAGTTTTACATAATTTCTGCAGTATTTTATGATCTAGATTTTAGACCCTTTTTAAACCTTTTATCCACAACCATCACCCTGTTTTCTATACTGGACATTCATATCAGGTCTAATAGCGGGGCTTAGAAGCAGAGTGGTCTAACCCACAAAAAACTGGAATTGAGTTTTATATAAATCTGTAATGTTTTATGGTCTAGATTTAGTGGCAAAGTGATCTAACCCATGACCCTACTATAGTGTTACAGTGGTGCTTCAAATGTTAAAAACACAAAACTTCGAACCCATTTTTCTCAAAAACTACAAAAAGTGGGTTAGACCACTCTGCTTTCAAACCCTTCAAATGATCTTGTGAACAGAGAAAGTAAAGATCAGCACTTTTATGTGCAGCTAAGGAACAAATGTAGGTTAAACAGGGGCATTAAATGTATCAGGTCAACCCGCCTCCACACAGCAGGCGTGAGTGTGAGTTACCTTAGCTTTGCCCTCCAGGTAGGACCGGCAGAACTCTGTAATGATGTCTACGTTGAGGGTGTCAGACGGCAGGTGGTAGGTCACATGATCTGTCAGGTTGACCAGTCGGATGAGAGGAGCCTCAAAGTCGCGAACCCGGAAGTATTCCATCATCCTGCCGTTACGAGGCTCGTCCACGTTCACATACACGAACAAAATCTGCACACGGACACACAAACATCTGCAGAAGCCTGGCAATAAGATCAAGTATAGACTTCTGGGAGTGAAGACATTTGTACAAATTGACACATTTTGGCAGACCTTTAAAGTGATGTCAGATGGCTACTATTTAATTTTAGGGTTTTGCTGCAAAATGTAAGAACACAGCAAACCAGGGGTGTCAAACTCATCTTAGTTACATACAATTTGATCTCAAGTGGGCCGGACCAGTAAAATCAGAGCATAATAACCTATAAATAACCACAACTCCAAATGTTTCCCTTTGTTTTGGTGCAAAAAACTACATTATGAAAATGTTCACATTTAATTAACTACCTTTTTTACAAAACATTATGAACAACCTGAAATTTATTTTTTAAAAGAAGTGCAATTTCAAATGAACTATGCCTCAGTTTATCATTTGTGCATTACAACTTACAGATCACAGAGTATCTACAAATGCTCAAAACTTTCAGTCACAGGTATCTGGAACTGAACGATAGAGTATTTTACTTTATGATCAAAACAGCTAAATATTTAAAATTTACAGCTAATTTTTACACGTTGCAAAGTCGTCCCACGGGCCAGATTGGACACTCTGGTGTGCCAGTTTTGGCCCATGGGCCGTATGTTTGACACCCCTGCTTAAAACAATATTGTCAGAGGTTGCAGTATTATTACAAGAAGAAGCCTGTCTCATCTGTTCTACAGAAATGTTTTAAGTCAGGCTGAAAGAGTAATTATTTCTCTGTATCCACTGTTGATGCTATCAAAGATTAGGAATAATCACTAAAAATACCACATTATTAAACAGTTAGTAATTAGTGTGAATTTTTAAAATTCTGTTTCCATTATCAAAGGTTAAAATGAGGGTTTAAATATATGTAATGTAATCTAAATGTTTTATGGATTCATTCTTCTACCTCCTCTGGAAATGGATTGCGTCATGTGTAGCTGTCACTGTTTTTCTACGTTTGCATACTTGGCACCTTAATAAAGTCTGAGCTTAACTGAACAGGTTCAGGCTATACTTAGGTTTAAGGTAACAGTCAAGGTTTGGCATCACTGTGTGTCCTCACAAAAGGAAAAAGTACAGATGTGTGTGTGGTGTGCACCTTCAGCCTGAAAGCCTCTGCAGCGCTGTTGAAAGCAGAGAAAATCTCTTCAAAGTCATCCGAGCTTTTGTTGACAAAGAGAAGTGCATGGTTTAATACAGGCGAGGATAAGATCTGAGTGGCTGTCTGCAAAAAGAACAAAGAGAAAATATGTCTGCTGAAATGTGATTTTAGCAAATGCAAGTGCAAGACAAGTTCAGCAAATGTTCCAAAATGTGGTGTACTTCCAGGGTACAAAGCTCTGTAGTTGCAGCGAAAGAAGGAAATGAAGTGATATATGGAGCTTTGCATATCGGGAGGAGGTCAGGGTGGATGAAAAGTGCAACAAAACATTGAATTTGAACATTATAGACTGCTGTGTGTTTCCTGTTTTAAACTAAAAGCCAGATTCTCTCAAAAAGCATGAATGTTGATGGATTAGACAAAATACTATGAAACACTTTTGATATATTGCAGTCAAACAACAATAAAGCATCACTTGTCTTGTAATGTCATTCAACGCTTAAGGAAAGTAGAAGTTAAGGCAGTTGGATTGCATTAGATGACAGTAACGCTGAAGAATCACAGGTGAGTTTAAACACAGATTTGTTTCCAGCTGTAATTGGAGCAGAGCAGTAACGTGTAATACAATGCACCAGACTGTACCTGTCCGTTGTACTCAGTGACTGGATCCATCTGGAAGACGGTGATAAAGACGATCAGCTCCTCTTTAGACGTCTGAGGCGTCATTTTGTAAGCCTGGATGAGTTTAGACTGCAGCAGACACACCGACACACAGATAAGACTGCGAGAAACTACTGGTCTGCTTCATGTATTCATTCATTCATTCATTCATTCATGTGGGACGATAATCTAATGAGCCAAATCCCAAAGTCTATATTCTATCACTGCTTGTTTTATTAAAATTCTGAATGTCACTTAAACATTTCCTCCAGTTCTGCATTTCTAATTATTTTGTCACAAGTATTCATTTTTGAGTAGAGATGTGGCTTATAGTTCAGAGCCATGAATTTGTTGAATATTTCTGTATCATTGCGAGATAGCAGCACGGCATCACTGTAACTATGACAAGTGAACACTACGTGAGCTATCTGCTGATGATGACATGAATGCAATCCTACTACAAATCCAACGCTGCAGACTTATCGAGACTAATCCGTCAGAAATGTTACAAGGAACAACTGATTCAATTGTGGGGGCGTTTTCGAGTCCCAGCAATTCCCGCCTGCTCCATAAGTAAAGTCTGATTAACTACTACAGCTATCCTGACTTATAGATTGATAATAGATATAAATATTGTATGTTGTTTTTCAGAAAGCTGTTTCACGAAATAGGTTTATGTTCTTTACATCCCTCTTGCATGTGTGCGTTTGTGTATATGTTGGATGTAAAGTACCTTTTTGAGCAGCAGAACAACATCATACGTGAGACCATATTTGGTGACGACGTCATCATTCTGCGTCACGGCAAAGTTAACGTCAGGAAGGTCGATCGCTGCAGCATAGAACATCTGGACGTACTCATGGTTCAGCTCCTACACACACAAACCAACATGTGAGTAAACATTCAAAAAGACGAAGAGGAAAATCAAGCAGCTGATTTTCACCTTAAAGAATCCGACCACTGTCAGCTCCTCCGAGGCCTCTGATTGGCTGAGATCAGTGATGAGGTCAGCAGCAGATCCTGCCCTCCGTTTCAGCCAGGTCAAGATGGAGGCGGAGTTCTGAGGATCTACATCACAATCCAGGAATTAACTTCAGCATTATACCCAAACCAAACAGTACTTAGTACCTCAAAATAACTACATGTGACCCGAGGTACGTAAGAATAAACTGGTGAAAAGTATTTGAAAAACCCATAAAAGAACCACCAGCTTAAAATAAGACACACAGGTAAGTATTGTAAAAACAAGGCAGAGACAAGGCTTAAAAATGTGTAATAAAATTCATTTAAAATATTAAAATGGAGCAGCAATCAAAATGTAATGTTAAAATTAATTTATTAGCTAAATAAGATTTATTCCAGGTAATTATAAAAATGGCCAAATACAGAATAAAATACAATTACAACCTGGTAGACCCTGGGCGTAAACAGAACCTAAAAAAAGGATATTAACATTAACGAAAGACCAACAAGGATGGTTGAGAAGGAATCGCCCCACCGCAAACAAAACAGAAAGTGCTACCAACACACACACGCCAAACAACAAAGACCCCAAGTGAATAAACAAAAATACGGGCTAATTCCCTCCCAAGCCACCCCGGGGAACTAAATTCACTAAACCAAAAGCTAAACACCCGGGGACATCAACAAAATAAAACACGGTGCAGAGAAATTAGGGTTAGAACAAACCAAATTAAAGTAACCGAGTTGAATTAATCAAAACCAATTGAAAAACACTTTAAAGCACTCTAAAACAGTAGCAGGCTAAAATCTGTGGGTTAAAAGACAGATGTCAAAACCGATTGTAAATAGTACTAAAAAAAACAAACAATTAAAACTTCCATCTCACCGTGTAGATTAAAACCACAGATCCAGGGGATAAAAGCTGCCACCGGAGTATCTCTGCACTAAAACCGTTAAAACGCCAGTTAAAACCAGACTTAAAAAGCATAAAATGAGGGAGAACTAAAAACACCTACCTGCCTCCAGCCAGCTCGAGTTGAGACCGACTGAAGGCAGCGGGAGCTATTCAAAGGCCACTTCCGGAAACAAGAGGGAAGTAATGCTACCCTATGTCTTGAGTGAGTGGGGACCCCTACTGGCCGCTACATACGCGTCACTACTTGGGAAAATATCCTTATGATACGTGTCTACAGGGGCGTCTTTACACGCTGTTTCCCAACATCACGTGCTTGATAGGTGTGTGGCTGGTGGGTCACATGACAGGTGCTTTATCTTCAGCCCTGTAAAAGCGTTGGACCAACATGGCATCTTGGTAGCAAACTTTTTCTTTTATTATGAAAACAGTTCATTGAAAAGTATTTCAGAATACATTTGAGGCTGCTGAATCTGTCCTCGTTTTAGTAAAGCAACGGCTAGTTTAGAGGTTTTATGAAAGTTTCACGAGGTGTCGGAACCCCGCTCAACATGCCTCATTTACATAAAGTTTACGTTATGCAAATTAATGGCGGTCAACACAACACTTGCAACGCTACCAGAATGCAATGCGGAATGATTCAGTTAGACAATGAATGGAAAGCTTTTAAGTGGCTGTGGACACGTACCATCAGTTACATTCTACCATGAATAGAGAAAAACAACCTGTTTGGTCATTTAGGTTGAGAGGTTTTTCCTTAAGAAACTTTTCAGCTCTGTGGAACCAGTCATTAGTACCATTAGGAACTTAAAGGTTTTAATATGGTGATTAAATCTTAGATATTAATGTGAACTGGATATACTCTTTGTCACGCACCAGGGCAGGGTACAGGGTTGTGTTTATCTCCTGACAGGTACAGTCTGATGGTGTGTTGGTCTGTAGCGCTGAGATCTTTAGCTAGCTCCTTCTCCTTTGTCACATCAAGCGTTGCGAGTTTGACCTCCGACCTCTGAAGCTCTGCAGCGGCGCCTTCGAACGCTGCCGTCACCCGAAAGCCCTGCACAGTTAGAGGAGCATCTGAGGAGAATAAATATTTAATGAACCATATAGGAACTCTGATTGTGCTGGTTTTTTATTCAGTCAAAACATCAAAATCAAGCCTAGAATGTAGCTTACAGAAGTGCACCAGCAGCTGCTTGTATTTCCTCAGTGCCCTGTTGAAGTTTCCCTTCTCCAGCTGTAAAACTCCATCCTTCTTGGGGAAAGATTCGTCTCGTTGACTCGTGTTGGCGGTGGCAAACAAGCAGAGGCAGAAGGCCGTCACGCCCAGCAGCAGCGACCTCTTCATCACGCTTCACCACAGAAACTGGACGCTGGAACGAGCTCGACGGGAAGGTTTGGAAGGAGTGGCGAGAGGAAGGGCTGATATGTGTGGCAGGTAGCTGTGAACGCTATTGTTATCTGCCGAGCAACAGTCTGTAGCTGATTAACTTTCCTGTCTGTGCCCTGCTGTATCTCTGCTATTGGCTGCTGTTCATATCACTAATATCTGAATACCCTTCAGGCAACAGTGTTGGCCTCAGCAAGGTCAACATGGAAGAATTAAAGAAGCATTTACTGTAATATTTGTCCGTTTACATGCAAAATTCACCCATGTTAGAAAAAGTAAACTGCGGCACAGCGTTGTTAATGCAGATCATGTTTATTTCTCTATCAACATGTCAGAATAATAAAAAAATATGATATAAACAAAGAAAGTTGAGTGTAACTTGAAGAGATACTGAGCTTTCATTACATTTTTAAATGTCAGTCATTGCATTGCAGTAAACCCTTTATCCACTACCGTCACTCTGTTTTCTATACTGGACATTCATATCAGGTCTAATAGAGCGGGTTACAATCAGAGTGGTCTAACCCACAAAAAAATGGAACTGAGTTTTATATAAATCTGCAATATTTTATGGTCTAGATTTTAGTGACAAAGTGGTCTAACCCACAACCAAAATATAGTGCTACAGTGGCGCTTGGAATGTTAGTCCATTCTTGAAAACACCAAATTTTTAACCGGCTTTTCTCAAAAAATAAGAAAGTGGATTAGACCACTCTGCTTCTAAACCCTTCAACTATAGAGATAATGAAGTCGACATCATAGTAGGAAGACTTAAACATGTTGAAAAATATGATAATAGCCAAAGATGAGATTAAAAGAAGACTGTCTGTGCACTAAATATGAAGCAAGGGAAACTCAGCTTAACTGTCTCTGATTAAATCTAAGAAAACCTGCCAACCAGAACTGCTGAAGCTCACAAATGATGTTCTACAAAAAGCCTTGTCATGTAAAATCAGGGTCTTAATGCCAAGAATATGTCATGTGGTTCAAACAGAAATTATGACGAGACCAGAAGCAAGAACAGTTCAGACCAGCCTCAGAGTTGTAATTAGCTATCAGACGTATCAGGACAGCAACAACACCTCCCACTTGGTGATACAGATGATAGAAACCGCTAAAAAAAAGCATGCAACAGATCCAGTGCTGGCAGCTACACCTAAATAAAAGCAAGGAGGCCACAAACTGTTGGGTTCTTGCGCTTAACAAGGAAATGTTCCAAAGAAGTAGTGAGATTTAAGTTGCTAATTAAGGCTGCGTTTGTGATGTGAAATTGTAAATGTCATTCCAGTTGGAAAAGTGGCAGACTTTCCTGTTTTTCACATTCTGACAGCATCAAGTGAGGCAATGTTTGTGGTCAGACCTGCTGGATTCTTTAATAGCTGCCTGCAAAAAAGGTCTCCTCTAAGCTAATCCTCTTCATTTAGCAACAGATGTAAGAGTGGTATCAGTTTCTGCTTCTACTCTGGGTCAGAAAAAGTTTATAGTTTATAATAAGAATAATAAAGGTGTAGTTTGTCCCACCCTCACAGGTGCAGCGGAGACAAAAGGAACATTAAGGAAGACATCAGTCAAACAGTGTGTACATGCCCACAGTTCAAAATCACCTCTGCATTAAACTTTATTAATCATTATAGAAGAATTGTATAGAAAAATAAATTATAGCCTGAAAAACAAGTCTCCTTCATCATTATAGTACATGTGAACATTTGCTGCATCTGCATTAAAAATAGAGGAAGTTTTTGTTTGTTGTGTAGCTAAATATAGAAAACACCATTGTAAAATTAATGGAAAACAAAAATCACAACAACATATGATGATAAATGTGCTCTATTTTTAGTTGTTTATTTATTTATTTGTCTGTCCGTAGTGCAGCAAAGCAACCTGTCCTCACACTGTACCATCTGTAGGTGCAGAATCAGCGTTCTCTTCCTGCTCATTAAATTTTAATTAAAGCTGCAGTAGGCAGAAATCTATCTGTTTGAAGCCCCTCCAACTACATGAGCAACGTCAAATGTTCAAAAACAAAAATTTATATTCACACAAGATCCAAGTCCAGTTTTCCTGAGTAAAAGTTGTCCGTTGAACCCATTGTGCCTCCACATCCTGCTGCCACTGAGGACTTTACACTGTTTTACACAGTCTGAGTGATTGGCTGAAGTGTCCTGTTACAGCAGGGGCAGAACTAAGGAGGGATAAGGGTGGCCAACATAGCATAAAGTAAAACCCGACCACTCAATCCACCAAAGAGCAGAGGCTCATTAGAAGCTGCTCATAGAACTGGAGTTGTAGTGACTCAAAGGTTGCATGTTGGAAAGAGTATGAATAGTGTAAACACGCATACGTTTTATATGCAAATAAAGAATCTGGTTGTGCAGATGTAGGTTTTGCTGTGGAAACTCTTGTACCGACTGCTTTGATGAGCTCAGGAAAACAAACGTCAGAAACTGCTGAGCCTGAAGAACCAAAACCAAACACTGGATGGACACAGAGCGATCGCTCAATTAGGTGAGATTCCTGAGCCTTGTCATAAAAGAGTCATATATGCACTTATCTTGTGCAATCTAAGTCCTAATTATCTTATTAGCCATTGTGATTAACCATCAAATGTCTTTAATTAATTAAAGATCAGCTGAAAGAAGATAAACCAAACGATGGAAGAAAGTTTCTTATAATTTGTCTTAGGTTTTTCAAAATAATAATAATGTATGGAGTATCCACAAAGCTCATTCCTTTGCAGTATGGCTTGTTATACTGTGTATGAGTTCTTATATAAGCAAAAGCAAGAGTGAGTCACCCCAAAAATATTTGGCCTACTTTTTGGTGAAAACCAATTAAGCAGACATTGTTCCAAACAACTGTGAGCAATCAAAGTTTCCTCTCAGACTTGTTTTTGTGGAATTTCTGCCCAATTTGCCAAAAAAACTAAAAGTAAAGTGAGATAAAATACTGTCAACACCACCTTTACCACCCACTACAAACAGCACAAAGTATTTTTTTTGCCTAGATTATATCTAATTTGAATCCGCAATATACAAAAGCTTGTGAAGAATGCCTTAAAATGTACAAAGCAATATGCAGAACATGAGCCGTTGTTCTAGTGCATACTCACCCTTCAGCTTAAAAAGAGGCTGTTAGAAGATGATAATTTTGTCCTTCATAGCAAAAAGTTCCTTTCAAATGTACAAAAACGTCCATGTGCGCTCGTGCAGTCAGCTTATGAGTTCGTTTGTTGATTTTAAGACAAAAAATTTGTGTAGAGATCAGGTGCGTCATCTCATGTAAACATGCAGTGGAGTTTCACACCGCGGACAGGAGTGATGAACGTCCTGTAATCCATGAACCATCAATGGAATGAGACAGAAACCACAGACCAACCTGAAAGCCAGAACACATGAATGAAGCCTTTGTCATGGTTCCATCAGACATTAAATAGTGTGCTATTATTGTGTGCTTGCTCTCACCCCATCAGTGTGAGGAGGACGCACAGGCACCAAGCAGCTCTTCCAGGAACATACTGGACTTTAGTGGTGACCAGGTGGTGGCAACGTGGGCATCGAACCAACGCGGGGGAGTCTGTCAGGTACGACACCGAGACGGGAACCGGCCGAGGCTGAGTCACGACCGTCTGAGTCCGTCTGCCCCTGTGAGGCGCCGTTACACCGACTGGGATTCAGAAAACAGAGGAAGACATCAGGGGAAAGTGCTTAGGATATAGCAGTAAAGATGTAAAAGTGATGCGGTCGTGATACTTTGCGTGACTGGATGGACCGTGACTCCGGTGTTTTGGCGGTTTGAGGTCACTGCAGTTGGCACTGAGGGAGGAGTCAGGACAGGAAATGGATCTGGCTGGACTGTAACTAGAAAAAAAAAACCAGTATTAATTCTACAATTCTGCAGTTTTATACAAAGCGACATACACCTGAGAGTAGATACAACACAAGCAAGGAGAAAACAACCTGGAGAAGAGCCATAAAACAAGTTTTAAGACTCATCTCATTGTGAAAATACTGCAACATGTGAAAGTAGTCTTTCAAGGTTTCCTCTGCAAAGACCTCCATCCACATAATAAATGCTTGAACAACAGAAACATGGCAACATTGCATCTATTTTTTAACTGTCCTGTTATGTTTGTTTCTCAGGAACCGCAATGATGTCAGTTTGACCTGGAGCATGTTTAATTATCTAAAAATGGCAGACACCAAAAAATCTCAATAAACATTGTGTATATCTCATTATTAACTCCATTACTAACAATTTCTATCAGTATTTAGTGCAGTGCCGTTCTTTACCTCTCACAGATCATGGTTCAATGAGGATGAAGATTCTCTTGTTTTTCATAAAAAATGCATGTTAAAACTTTATTTAATGTATATTGGAAAGACCTACATATAAAATACAGTAGTTTTACATGACATAGATTTTTTTATTTTTGATTTATTTTACATTTTAATTCTTTTTTCTTTTTATGGAGTTGATAAATCAACATGAGACACCTCTACTGTTCAGGGTGGGTTTGCAAATATGTGAAATGAACCATTTTAATTTTTCTACGTTGACTCCACTTATTAAGCAAGCAGAAGAAGTTTCATACCGAAAAAATAATTGTAACAATTTTAAAAATATTTTTTCACTTTAAAATTGATCAATTTGTCCCGCAACATAACAAGAGAGTTAAGAAAAAATGTGTGCATCAAAGCCAACATCTGGAAGGATATCTCTCATGCTAATAGTCATGAAGAACATTTTACATATCAACACTGTCATTTATTGTCTGGCACAATTTAATTTACATTCATAAGTTTGAGGTTTCTCATTCTAACTATCTACAGTTCAACTTCAGATCTGCAGCCTAATTCTGATTATTTGTAATTCCAGTTTCAGATATCTACATTCTACTTCTAACTAGTCCTAGTTGTAGTTTATGATCAGGTTCAGGGCATCTTGGAATAAGTTTGAACCAGCATGGAATATATAGTAGAGATCTCAAACGGGAATTCTGTATATGCACAATATCTTAAAATGTTTTTGACTTCATTTTGTTTTTCAATCATGCATAGTTTGTCAAATTTGATTCAGAATGATATCAAAAAAATGGCCTTGTCTCTCCTCACACAGACTGTTTATATATGTAAAAACCACATTGGTGGTTATGAATGCGGTTTTTGTAATTTACATATTGTCGTGTTCCTGCTGCTTTGTTGCTGATTTGAATAATATGTTCAAATGCAAATACAGATTCATGACAGCTACCCAGAATAAAGTTCACTTCTTAAGCTTGCTGAGGCTTGAAAAATGTAATGATGACACAAAAAACCCAAAACAAAGTGAGAACTTCAGCAGATTTAGTGTGGACATCCTGTCAGTAGTATCCGACGAGCTGAAACCAGATTTTTATCTCACCTGCTTCTCCGTAGGTGGGTGGAGGTGTTGGGGGGGACGGCAGGGAGGCGTCGTACGCTGGGGGAGGGGAGAAGGTGGAAGTTTCTGTGACCCCAGCAGGAGGCTGGCGACTGGCCTCCTCATATGAAGGAGGTTCCATCAGGAGATCATCCAGTCAGACGGGAGGCAGACGGAGATCTACTCATAAGAGCAAAGCCCAAAGTCTCAATATGTGCATTTTGGAAATCCTCCACGACTTTGATGCATGGAAGGTTTCACTATTCCTTGTTCTTCTAAACTACAGAGCTGTGGCGATGCTATAAGACATTTCCTTACTTCCTGCAAGGGGTGTTTTTGATCTGCTGTCTCTGTTTGTTAGGTAGCAGGTTATCTAGAAAACCCCTCAACATATTCTGTTTGAATTTAGTGGAAATGCAGCAGTGAAGCATTTTATGGTGCCTAATTTATTTTGCTCCTGCTCCACTATTGTGTTTGAATGTTTTTATGTTACTTGTCTTTTAGCAAATCTCTAATTATTGCATTTTTTTTTATTGCTCTTTTAACCCACTGTTGTGTTTTCTGGGATACTGTTGTATGGTTTTGTTTTGTATACATAGATGCACAGAGAAATGACAAATCAAGAAATCTTGAATCTTGAACCTTGAACGTCAGATCTTTTGACTAAGGATTGTACCACTGATCTGAAACCAAGTGCAGACCATAGTTTGTTTTTTTAATTATACAACTTTCATCATTTCAAATCCTGTTTTGGATACTTTTAATGACACATAATAGAGGCAGAGGTAGGTAAACAATTAACTGTTTTTGTAATATTTTAGGGTTAGTGTTTTAGCCTGCTATTCCCACAGATGATTAAAGTTGTTTTGTGTTTTCACAAGAGATTTACAGGAATCTGTGCATGCTAGACAAATCAAGTATAGCTGATGGATGGAAGGTAAAGTCAGACGTAACTTTATCAAAAATGCATTTACAGGGGCGAACTGATTAGCAGCGGAGTTTCCAGTTTGATTCCTGCAGAACCAGACCTTTGCTGTCATCACCCTGGTTTCGCTTGTCTTTTTTCACCATGTTGTCTAAATTAAGATGAAATATGACCAAAAACCCCCCAACTTTTAAAGTGCAATTACCAAACAGAAATCTGTCATTTTTCAGCATTTGACTTTCATCATCTCACTAGAGGCAGAAAAGTTTACTTGTGTTGTTTATGCATTAGTTTGGTTGCACCATTAACAGCTGCTCCTTTTCTTTTGCACTATAAACAATAATCTTTGCTTTTTGCACAATTGTCACTTTAGCAATTGTCGTTTTGCACTCCTGTGTATATATAAATTATATTCTAGATGTGTGTATTTCTGTTTCTATTTTTTAATTTTTCTAAAGTTATTTTATTATTCTCTTTTCCTTATTCCTAGAGTGACACCAACTGCTGAAACCAGATTTCTTGTATGTTGCCTATGTACTTGGCCATTGAAGCTGATTCTGATTCTGATAGTAACAAAAAATCCTCAAATAGATCTGAACCAGGAGCACTGACAACAAATGAGAATGAATCAAACCAGCACATAAACTGCACCAGCTTTCACGATATTTCAAGGCATACAATAAATAAAAATCTAGCTTCAATGCAATATAGTACAGTGTTTTTTTCTTAGTGTCCTCACTGGACTTAAGATAACCTGACAGCTTTTTGTTCATTTACAGCAACAAAATTACTTGATTGTAGCACAAATGCAATGCAATGCCTACTATTAGTTCTTTTAATGCATCCAAATGCATGTTAATACTGGTAAAGTCTGTAAATGCTGCAGGTGCTTCATGTATCGTAGCAGCTAAGTGATGCACTGTAGTCTGACTGCTGTGGAAGTTACTTCTATTATCACCTCTTTCTGTGGCTCAACAATAGAAAGGTGTGCTGCGTATTCACCTGTCTGAGCTTTCAGCAGAGTGCTACTGCTTTAAAGTGGCAGTGGCAAAACAACACACAGCAACATTACAGTGTAATTAGTATATATCCTCTCTGTTTTCCCAATTTAACACGTATATGCTGCCATGTTTTGTACACTAATCTCAGTTATTATTAAAGTTAGAAAACAAAAGTCACTCCAGAAATAAGGGAAGTTTTGTATACTGTAAAAGTTGCCGTATTGAATAAAAAGTAGTATTTTAAAATTCAAGACATTTTAATACAAGTCAAACAGAAATATTGTTTTTCTCTAATGAAACGGATGAAACTTTGTGAAGTATTCATATTTCTAAACAGGTCATACTCACTATCTGCCTGTTACTATAAGTTTAAAATACTCTTCTCATCATTACAGACCGAACACATGTAACCCTAAATCAGAAATATGTCTTTTCATGTCAATATGTCACCTAAAACCAACTGTGTCAGCCGTAACACGCCTGTTGAATACAACCAAGTAACTCAAGCTCACATGGGACTCTGCGCTTATGTAAACAAGAAACATCCACGCCTTGGTATCTGATGTGAACAGGCACAGTCCTAACCTCCACCATATATGTTCCATAAAAACAGTCGGCAAGCAGCAGATTCGGTGGTCTTTATCCGCTGATTAAACAGTGTGATATATGAGAGCAGTGGTCTTACCTCGGACAAAGCAGGAAACACGGCTGGCAGGAGGAAACACGTACCATGTTGGTGACAGTTGTGACATCACAGCCTGCCGAACCAGTTTTCCTCTGGAATTACAAACATTTTGCTTCTCACAGGCTGGAAACCAACCCTTTACCTGGTTCCCTCGTGCAGAGTCATCCTGCTCACCAGCTTCTGTCCTGTCAGTTTACTCTGTTACACCTGTTTCTCAAACTCATTCTCCGTCAGCACTTTGTTTACACTACGGTAACCACCAAAACGTCATCCATTTGTTGGTACACTTGCTTAGATCTGACTGCTGATACACATAAATTATGTATGTAAAGTACAGACTGTGTAACTATGGTCTGAATGGAAATAAATTGTGAAAAAAATGGTGACATAAGTACAAACAAATAACTTTCCAGCAAGTACTTCAAGTTGTGACTGACTCTTAATACTTTCTGTCATTGAAACACATGCACCTTTGTCGCAAAAAGCTATCTTTCATTTTGGTTTCTTCACAGATTTATTATAGGTCTTCTGTAAATATGAGACAAAAATATACTTTGCCATCTTCCCCCCAGTTAGGTGTTGTTGGTTTCTGTCTACAAGCTTCTGGTTTATCTTTGACTCCTCTGGACAGAATTGGTGCAGTTCAACTAAATGTGTTGTCTTTCTGACTCAGACTTCTTTCTTCAGGTTCTTGATGGGTCTAAGTCAGGGCTTTGGGGAGACCAGTCGAAAACCTTCATTCTACCCTGATTGAACCATTTCTGTACCATTTTTGTTCTGTGTTTGGGCTCCTTGTCTTGTTGAAACACCTAACTGTGTCCAAAATCAACCTTCTGGCTGATGATTTTTGGTTTTCCTGAATAACGTGGGAGTAATCCTCCTTCTTCATTATTCATTTACTTTGTGTAAAGCACCTGAACAGCCTCAGAGCATGATACTGCCACCACCATGCTTGACGGAAGGTTTGGTGTTCTTGCAATTAAGTGTCTCACCTTCTTTCCTTCTAACATATTTCTGGTCAGTGTGGACAAATTTTTCCATTTTCTTCCTGATTGTGGCAGCGACACAACAGTGCCAAGTGCTTCATACTTACAAACAAGTTATCCTTGAAATGGTTCCAAGTGATTTTCTTGACAGGTTTGAGTCAGTAATTTGCTTTGTCAGTTCTTTGCTGAGCTCCTCAGACTTTCCCTCTGTAGTGTTTGTGTCTGAATCTAATGAGTGTATCAAATGTGTTCAATATAAAATTAGCTCAGAGGAGTCACCAGCTGTAGTCAATCACAATTACTCACAAGGAGTTAAACGGTCACAGCAATAAGCAAGCTAGATTAACACAACTTTTTACATCACCGAAAGCATAAGTACGACTGACCACAGCTGGGGACGCCTCTGAGCTAAGTTAAATAGGACCCATTTGATACACTTATTAGACTCAGACTTTCCCACTGTAAAGATTGTGGCTGAATCTAATGAATGTATCAAATGTGCTCTATTTAAATTAGCTCAGGAGTCACCAACTCTAGTCAATCGTAATTACTCATAAGAAGTTAAGAGGCCACACCAGGAAGAAAAATAGAACACAAGTTTTTACATCACTAAAACTAAACTGATATTTCAAAGTGTAAAAAAAAATATTTTTATGACCCAGCAGGTGTTGTCATTTTTCTAGAAGATCTATAATGAATCTCTGAAAGAAGCAAAATGTGTGACTGTTTTTTGTTTGTTTAGTTTTTTTTTTGTGACAAATTTCTGATGATGGATTGTTTCAAAAATTCCATCATAGAATATTAAGAGCTCGATGAGTCATTGGACAGTCAATACTGTCATGCTATGCAAGTTGTTTAAAAGTGTACACATGTGAATGTTCACAACTGCAGTAATAGATCAGACAAACTGTTCAATCTCAGTCGTGTGATTTCACAGTTGACAGAGGAGAGCATCCTAACAACATGTGACACTCTCACATAATCACACCTATTTCTATTGTACATATTAAGCTATATTAATCCTTATTAATCAAGTGACATAGCTATTAATGACAGGGTCCCTGCTGCTATCACATGCTGTTACATAAACTATTTATTGTACATCGATTCTAAATATCTGTTATTGGCCTTTCTTGGTTACCTACCAGCCCTGAAAAAAAAAGCAAAACATGCATTATTATGGTGACAGGTTTGTTGTTTCCACCTCTGTTGGTTTCCTGCAGCTGTCTGGTGGACTGGGTGCATCCCAACCTTCTTCTTCTGAGGAGAGTTCATTTCATGGGTCTAAAGAACACAAATCACACTTCTCATTTATCTCATATTAAACTGCAATAAAGCTTGAATAATGTGGTTTTGTTTGTTTGTTTGTTTTTTGTTTTTTTTTTTTTAACAAAAAACACCTATTTTATATTGTTCCTGTTCAGAGAGGCCACAGGATACACTAAAGCTACGAGTTTATGAATTCCCCCTGAGGAGTGCTTTTAGAAAAAATTTATTCTTTCTAATAACAGGACTGCTGCTGTGTTTTAAAGACTTGTCAGATGATGTTCTCTGTTGCTCTGGAGTAAAAAGATGCATTATTCAGTAAAATATGAGAAGATAATTCATCCTGGAAGTAAGGTTTGGAAGGTGAGGGCAGTCCTCTATCTGATCACAATGAAGACAGTTCTGCATTATTAGCTTTAATGTTGTTAAGTCAGCAGGTGCTTTCAGTGCTTTTATAGTGACTCCTTCAGAGTCAGTCAGCACTAACATGTCTGTAAAGCCCAGTTTGACTTGCAGGAAAAGCTTCTGAAGGCTTCTCTAACATGTTTGGCCATCGTTGAGGAAATAAACCCAGTGGAGCTGCAGGCTGCTGGCAAACTGTTCAGTTGGAGTGTTGAGTTTCAGTTTTAGCATACAACCTGCAGGTGGAGACGGTGGCTGCAGGATTGTGGCAGGAAGCTGCTGGTGGAGGTTTGAGCTGCTGCTTTCTGCATAAAACCTGCACTAGGGGGCTGCAAATGCAGGACTGTAGCAGAGGATGAAGACGGAGCTGCACAATCTCATTCTAAGTTGATTTAAGTGTATGTTCTGACGTATAGGAAGATTTAACAAAAAGCCACACTAACTGAAAACATATCCAGTCAACTGAGGATAAATGTCAAACTTACCAAAGCAATAAGTTGATGTTATTTTAATTCCTGCTGCAGTTCATTCCAGCTGAGTGGAGCCAGGCATTTAAAAGCCTATTTTGAAATATCTCTTGAATTGCAGAACGAGATTCTCCTGAGAACTGGAAGAGGAACAAGATTACTTCTGCTGCACTCTAAAAGCATTCCTTTACTCACAGAAGCACTTAATAAATAATGAGGGATGCAGGTCTATGCACCCCTATATTAGTTTATTTTTTTAGAAATTCTGATATGAATCTCACAACGGTGTAACTATCACCACAGTGATATGTATTTATGTTCAATCCACCTGCACTTTAAAATATTTATTTGTTGATCCAGCTGCTCTACATGCAAATAAAATATCATCGAATTGAACTGAATTTTAAAAAGATTGGATGAGATGAGCTAAAAGAGCCAAAAAGAGGCAAAAAGAGAAAAAGAAGAAAAGGAGGCTAAAAGGGTTGAAAAAGAGGAGAAGGTGCCCTAGTGTACTATCAGAAAATCCTGTCAGGGAGAGTGGGGTAAGATGAGGCAGTTTTTACTTGAGGTGTCGTTATAGTGGAGGCATGGCAGTAATGTCTAAAAATAAAGCATTTACATATACTTCAGGGTGTCAGCCATGCCTGGAAAAAATCTGTTTGGACACTAAAATAAACAGTTTTTAAAATATATCTTTCCACAAAAAAAAGTGTTTTCTTGTCTCAATATGCCCCCAGCAAGGGGTAAATTGAGTCTTTGGGGAAAACATGCCAGGGTAAATGTGGGAATGAGGAATACGACTTTGTTTCCATTTTTCAATCTATAGCCTTCTTCTATCACTACATTTACTACTTCTGAAGACATGTAGGAAAGCAAACTATTATAGTTACTGGAAAAGGATTTAAAATCAAATTAACTATTTGGACAAACAAGCAAAATTTAAAGTCCAAGCACTCAACAGTTTTAAACCTGTATCAGTTTTATTAAGAAAATTGGAAGACACTAGGTTGATCCTGATTGGCTGGTAAATGACATCACAGTTCATCTTTGGAAGTGTCGTTGGCAGATACTTTGTCAGACTCATCAACTTCCTGGAAGACAGAAAAAGTAAAGTGAGAGCTGAGAGCGGAGCTATATTTTTTTTTGTAAAGAAAAATATGCAAAATAGCAGCATAATCACAGACCTCACTATCATCGTCATCATCTTCTTCACTATCTTCATCCTCATCACTCTTCTCCTCAGGTAACACTCCACCGCCATCCAGGAACTTAGAAAATGTCTCCAAATCCCTTTGTCCTTTGTATTCAATCACCTGAGAGGAAAGGAAAATGTCCATAACCTGTGCCGTTTGCAGTTTTTATGGCTTGATACGATTGTGTGTTTGTGTTTTTGTGTGCACCTCTTTGTCACCAGCTGGGAAATACTTGATTGTTGGAAATCCATCAACCTTAAGAGACTCCACCTCGTTGGCTGTGGCGTCCATCTTGGCTATGATGATGTCTTCGTGGTCGGCGTATTTCTCACCCAGCTCTTCCCAGATGGGAGCCAAGTTCTTGCAGTGTCCACACCATGGAGCATCTACAGACAGAAGCATTGTTAGGGGATGATAGAACCGGTCACATAGGTTACTGAAACCTCCTCTGGAAAACATTTCAAAGATTGCAAACTCAGATGTATCTCTACAAATTTTCATCTCAAAAACTGCCTTTTTTCCAAGCCACTGGCATCTCAGAGAAAAGCACAAGGTGTCCTTTGGCATCGAGGTGAGTCTTGCTAGTATTAGTTGCTGATGGAGGTAAAGGAGGTTTTTTTCAGTTTAAAAGAGCTTAATAAGGAGGCTAGATGGGCGGATGCATTGGTAGTCGTTGGACTATTACTTAGGAGACAAATTTTTGTGTTCTGTGTTAGAGTGTTATTATTTTTCAATGGATATTTTGACCTCAGCCTCAGTGCTTATTTTCATTTTCATTCACTGTTTGGTCAATATGATGCATCATAAATAGGCTTTAGGAACCAAAACTATTTGGTTAGGCTCAGGAAAGGATTATGGTTTGGGTTAAAATACACCTTTTCAAAAAATTAAACTCATGTAACAAGGAAAGATTTCATGTTGCCTGAAAAAGCAATAGTCACCAAACCAGCAGAGAACATTTGGATTTAGTCTAATGGTGTCTTTACTGAACTAGTGATGCTAACAGCTAACTGTCATGGTAAAGTGGCCATATGTGGTGAGTTGGGTGTGGGACCAGGTTTGGTTCAGGCCATACGGGTTCTGTAAAGTGTCTTGAGACAATCTGAATTGTAATTGGGACTATATAAATAAAATTGAATTGAACTGAATTGTTTTGTGTTGCCTTAAAGCTCTGAAAAACTCTGATTAGTTGACTCTGCATGTGTTGACATTTATAGACTCTCTGTCATTGCTAAAAGGAAGTAAGTACAAGGTCAGAAACTAAAACTGTCAGAGGTACCAAACTTTTTGGTAGAAAACAGAAGAAGGTTAATGATAAAATGGTTTCACAAGCTCATCAGCCCAACTTTCACATTCTTCTTGTTTGAATTTACCTGTTGCTAGCTTAAAGTAATCTATGGTGGCTAAACTAATTCTGACCCCATCAGACTTCGCAGTAATGATGTGCTCAATTTTTACACCTCAACAATTACTTGAGTAACACAAGAACAGTGTTACCATAACTAATAGAAATAGTAATTATAGTAGTAGTGCAGTCAGTGTCAAGTATTTAGTGCATTTTAACTGAAACAGAAACTCAAATCAACAATTTCTGATTTTAAACTCTGAAAAAAAACTTGATTAAATTTAATACTGACAGAAAAGCTGATTTCACTGATTCAGTGTATGTTTTTTAAAATGTATTCTGACTTACAAAACTCCACAAATACATTTTTGGTTGGGTCCAGAGCAACAGACTCGAAGTTCTTTCCCACCAGGACTTTAACTGGTCCTTTGTCCCAGTCCTCCGGGACATCTTCTGACCGATAGTAGGGCTGCAGAACACAACGGGACAAGTTACCAGGTATATATGTGGTATTATGAAATGTGTGCATGTGTGAATGTCTGTCTGTGTGTGTGTGTTACCTTGGCAGAGCCTTCCACCACCTCTTGGCATAACTGTTGCAATGACTTTACTGTCAGATCCCCAGATGCGATGCTGAACTTCTTCCCTGAGTCCATATCGATGATGCGTGCAGTGGGGGCATCCTTCTCCGACACGCCGAAGTAGTTCAGCACATGTGACAGGGCTTCAGTTACGTCAATCTTAATGAACAGCATCTGCACAACAAACAAACACACACATACAGTTGTCGTCTCTTTGACTGTCTTTAGACTTACATAAACCCTAACATCACACATTTTCACCTTTAAGTCTAATTATTTACATTAAATGTCCCCAAAAAATTGTTCACTGGCAAATCAGTTTGATGTTCATAACTTGATATTGTATCACTTTATGAAGTTCTTCATGGTCATTTATCAAATTTATCATATGAACCCTCTGGAACCCTCAGGTCTTCTGGTACTGGTTAAATTAAACGTAAACCCAGAACCAAAACATACGGTCAGGCAGCTTTTTGTTATTATGGTTCAGATCTTTAGAGCAGAGAGTGTGATGTTGTTGATATTTTTAAAAGCAAACTCAAGACCTACCTTTGAAGTCAGGCTTTTGATTGATTTGATAGATTTAATCTATTTGTAACTCTTCTTAGGACTAATTTCATTTATTTATTTTACAATTTATTTACCTATTTACATATTTATTCTGTCATTTTTTATCATTTCTTATTCTTCATATCTATCTATCTATCTATCTATCTATCTATCTATCTATCTATCTATCTATCTATCTATCTATCTATCTATCTATCTATCTATCTGTTATTTATTTATGTATTTATTTTCTATCTCTATTTTAATAATAGTTTTTAAAATTCTGTTTATTTCATTATGTATAAAAACATAAGGTTTGATGTAAACAGGTCTGTGGAGGCACTGCTGAGTACGTATATTTACACACATACACCCGCTGGACCCCACTTGGCAAAAATTTTAAAACTTCACCAGAAGGTTTAACACATTATTTTAGCATGATTTTAAACATGACCTAGAGGGGACTGGAAAAATGACCCATGTTGGCTCAGCAGGCCACTTGTGAACGTGTAACGATGCCATGAGCCGCTGGTAGATCGATATGCAAGCGCACACACACACACAGACACACACACAGACACACACACAGACACACACACACACACACACACACACACACACACACACACACACACACACACACACACAGACACACACACAGACACACACACACACACACACACACACACACACACACACACACACACACACACACACACACACACACACACACGGTACCTTGCCCTTGTACGCTTTGGCTACAGTCCTGGACTCGTCCACCAAGGCCTTCTGACTCTCCACAGAAGAGTTGATGAACAGCAGGCTGTGCAGGTGGATGCTGGAGGTAAAAATCTTTTCTGCTGTCTGGAAATGCACACACACACGGAGTATAATTTCAAAATGATTGCACATTAAGAATTCATTGTCTAATCATGTGCGTGTCGGCGTGTGTGAGTTACCTCCTGGCTGAAAGGGATCATCAGCTCCAGACTGTTTTGTTTAATGAAGGTGGTCACGTTGCTTTTGTCCAGAGTCCCATCTTCTGACAATGTGAAGTCTGCCCTGCCGTCATCAAACTAGCAAAAACACACATATGATTGTTTAACTAAACCACCCTTAGCAGCCCTTAATCCTAATGTACTCATTTATTCTAGTTATTCTGGTTAACTGGTTAATCAGCTCACAGAAAGGTCTTTTTATCAAGTAAAAATCAGCAACTGTTGCAGATGTGAGGATTTGCTGCTGTTCTTAGTTTTATATCTGTGCAACATCAATATTTTGTATTTAGACTGATGCTAGACTCTTCAGCTCAACAGACATAAACCCATCCATCCATCCATTATCTATACACCGCTTATTCCTCACTAGGGTCGCGGGGGGGGCTGGAGCCTATCCCAGCTGACTCAGGTGAAGGCAGGGGACACCCTGGACAGGTCGCCAGTCTGTCGCAGGGCTACATATATAGACAAACAATCACTCTCACATTCACACCTACGGGCAATTTAGAGTAATCAATTAACCTCAGCATATTTTTGGACTGTGGGAGGAAGCCGGAGTACCCGGAGAGAACCCACGCATGCACAGGGAGAACATGCAAACTCCATGCAGAAAGATCCCGGGAAAGCCGGGACGCGAACCAGGGATCTTCTCGCTGCAAGGCGAAAGTGCTAACCACTACGCCACTGTGCAGCCCGACATAAACCCAAATGTTCACAAAATAAGTTTTAACCCAGTATGGCTTTGTACATGCACCTGTAGGGGTAATTTAGTGTATTTTGCCTCTATTTGCGGCTTCTTTTTTGATTGTTTTTCCTTTTTACATCTATTACATCTATTTGAGGCCAGTTTGTCTCTTTGTAGATGTCTGATAACAAAACTTATGTCACTTTAAATAGCAGCTCAGCTCCTGATTCCTTGGACTCCACAGCTAATACAGCAATCTTTCTTATTTATAACAAACAAGTTGTTATGACATAAAAATAAAAAAAACACTAAAAATTAGATCACTTTCCATTGTGGTCCTAGTGAACTGTGATGGGCCATTTTTTTTCTTTTTATATGACATTTGTATGACAACTAAGCAATTCATAAAAGTCATAAATTCAACTAACTTAACCTTTGTTGAGCTGAAGTCAAAATCTGCTAAACTACACAATTAAAAAACACTTTTAAAGAACTAAAACTCATCAGAATGCAACTGACTTTCCATCCTATGAATATATTCTGTGAATTATTCGAATTAGTTTTCTATTTAGGTACGATCTGTGCATTAACAATAATACTATATGATTATTTCTATTAATCAAAAAAAAATCAACTGATTTGTGCAATAATGTTATTTTTAGAACCAAAAATTATGTAAGTTTTGGTTTATTTTCATTTTTATACCATATTCCTTAAATGTTTGCACTATTTTTGCTGCTGTAACTGCACATTTCCCCACTGTGAGATTAGTAAAGGCTTATCTTAGGACCTCAAGAAGAGTCATGCATTGTCTGTAGACACTAGATGGCAGCAAAGTCAACATCATCAAGGCTTCTTTCCATTGCCTCACTACAAAACTTCTCTGTGAATCCTCTCATACCTTCTTGAAAAGCACCACTGAGCTGCCTTTCACCTCGTACTTCTGGAAAACATCTGGAGTGGCTGTGAGGGCGAACTCTGTATCGGCCATTTCCAAAGTGACCTCCCTGAATGCTTTGGCCGCATCGCCATCCAGACTCTGCAGGAGATTAAAACACAACATGATGACCGACAGCGCATGTTTGATGATGATCTAATGGTAGAAACAGAAAGACATACGTCAAAGAATCCTACGACGGTGATGTTGTGGGAGTCGATGAACTGAGCAGCAGCGTCTACAGAGTCCAGATCCGGAGCTCCAGGACCCGTACGACGCTTCATCCATTGCATGATTCCCACTACTGTCCTCTTACCTGGAAAACACAAAAACTAGTCAAATCAGTTCCTTCAGGTGCTTCAACATGAGAAGATGTAAAAAAAAAAAAAAAAAAATTTAAAAACAAAAAAAAAAAATTGCAAAGGTAAAACTAACCAGATTCTAAAAATAAGATTTAGACAAATAGTCTGAGGAACAGTAGGGATCAGAAATATGTGATGGAAACTTTAACTGTCAATTGTTTGTTTTCTTTTAATCTTTGGTAGAGATAGTTCCCTCCTACCAGGCTTTATGATAAGCTAAACTAATAACCTCCCTTTATTATGCTGTTTAATTAACCCACAGACATGAGAGCAGACAATTTTTACAGCGATGTACATATCTTTAAGGAAAAAGCAGGACCAAAGCACCCAATACTGTCATAAATGACTGGAAATGGAAGAAAATTTGTAAAATCTGAACCCAATTAAAATTGTAATAAAATCCATTAGCATAACAACTTCACTCATTCATTCATTCAAATTTAATGTATGTACGATTCTGAAATTCTTTAAACAAAATGTCAAAATCTTACGGTATTACATTTTCAGACATATACAGACATTTTCACAGTGATTTACATATTTTGAGGTTAAAAATAGGACTGAAAATGTAATAAAATTTGTACTTAACCCATCCAAAATGTAATAAAGGCCAAATATCTGATAAAATGTTGGAAATTATATCATTTTGACTCCAAGAAGCCTCTCTAATATCAGTCATTTCTATTTATTTTCTTACATTAAATGAAAGAAGTTAAATTATTGCTGTAACAGATTCAAATAAAAAGTAGCTTGGGCTGAAAAAAATAGTTGAAAGAACTTAATTGTCATTAAAAATAGGCTGAAATATTCTTTCTGCAGTGACAGATATGTCAAACTTTCACTTTTCTTCATGAATTAAGACTTTTATTGGATGCACCACGGGCCATTCTGGAGGTTCAAGGAGCAAAGCATGAACTTTAAGAAAAATATGACTCAAAGGATTTAATCAGAGATGATAAGAATCATTTCTTTTATCCTTTACATGAACAAAAAAAAATTATTTTAACATTTATAATTCCCTGACATTCATATTTGTAGACTGGAGGTGACGCATGTCCATCAAAGGTGGTAAGAAGTTATTGAAAGTTGCAAAAATGTGTGTTAGATTCAGATTCACCTCTAAATTTTACCAGTTTCCAATGAGATGATTTCTAAATAGTGGCAAAATGCTGCACACATTAACTACATGTGCCTCCTAGAAACCTCTCTATTGTCCAAAATGTTGATTGAAGGTGAACAGGTGAGATAAATGCACACATATGAAGCTGTTTGGACGACATTCAGGCTCAATGATGATGGAAATCAGGACTTTGTGTGTTCGTTTGCTTGTTTGTGTACCAGTGAAGTCAACAGGCTGCTTCCGGTCTCCGTTGAGAAACAGTTTCATAGTCGGGAAGCTTCCGACATCAAATTCATCAGCGATCTCCTTCTCCTCGATGGCGTCCACTTTGGCCAGACGAAGAGGCGGTTCCTCCTTCTTTAGCTTCTCTGCAGCTTCGGCGTAAATGGGCTCCAGCTCCCTGCAGTGGCCACACCAGGGAGCATCTGCACACAAAACAGTTTGTTTATCCAAATGTGAATGTATGTAAAACAGAAAACTGAGGGGTCTTTATTCTGTTCTGGTGCTATCAGCAGCTCCTGTGCAGATACTCATGGAAATTAGCCACTGATAGCACGAGAGGCAGTTGGTCGACTGTGGGAGAATCGGAGCAGGACGACATCTGGACAGGATGGACCACGTGGGTTTGTATGGTCAGAGCTCAATGTTCTCAAGGACTCCAACAGAAAACACCGGTGGAGAACTCAGATGAGACAGTTTCTATCTCATATGGTACTTTGCATTTTAGTCTGGAAGCTTTCAGACAAACCTAGAGGAAAATCTTACTGCTCAAAGTTTGCTCTTCCAAAGATCAGGAGATGAAATCGTGATTCTCATTTTGGCTTTGATTTTGTCTGACATGATTCCATATTTTTCTCATAAAATTCAACAGGAGATACAGGTGAGAAAGGAGGAGAACAATTAGCAACAGGAGTCAAAGTTGAGATTTGAAGGAGTTAAACTTGACCAAATATGACTATAATTCAACTAGTGGATCCGTTTTTTCTCAATGTGAACTGAATATACTACCAGTCAACAGTGTGTCATGAGACAGTGTGTCCAGACTTTTGACTGGTAGTGTATATAAGTTATTTATTCATATATTTATATTAAATAGGTTTGACAAAACATTAGGAAGACCTCTCAGTATAATTCAACACAGTGGTTGTATTAGTGTAAAATAAAGCTCATATACAGCTGACACTGAGAAAAAATGGAGCCGTTAGTTGAATTGTCTCCTTTAAATCTCAAGTTTGACTCCTGTTGCTAAATTGTTCTCCTACTTTCTCACCTATATCTCCTGGTGAATTTTAGGAGAAAAATATGAGAAACATATGAGAGAAAATGTGCAATAATGCCTCACTACCTCACTCCACCTCTATGATGTATGTGCAGTATCCCCTACATGTTGTTGGACAGTTGTTAGTACATTACTAATTCCTTGTAGCATTCAGATTCATTTTATCGTATTTTTTGTGTTTTATCTTTTGTTTCTCTTTCTTCGACATTTTTGCACTTCCTATTTTGATTTGTGTTTATTTTATTTTTTACATTTTTTTTACTTGACTTCAAGAGAGCCCTGCACAAGAATTCCTAAACTGTTTGCTCACAAATGGCAAATAAAAAAATCTTGAATCTTGAAAATCGAAGCTAAAATAAGAACCACAATTTTGTCTGCTGAGCTGTAGAGGATCAAACTTTGAGCGGGAAGATTTTCTTCAACTTTATTCATCTAAATTTAGATTTTTATTCCTAGTATGTGTGGTCCTAAGCTTATTTTGCACATTACATCTTTTTGTGTGTACTGCAGGAAAACACGCATTTTTAACACAAACCCAGAACATATGTTGTCAGTCTGAAGACAAACACGTATGAGAGCTCATTTGTCATCATAATAGTTACATGTCTACTTACAGAACTCAACCAGCAGATACTGATTCTCGCTGAGCGCTCTCTCAAAGTTGTTGATGTGCAGAACCATGACGTCTTTCTCCTCCTCTATCTCTGTTGTTTTCTCCTTCTTTGGCGGCTCTGTGGTTTCCTCAGCATCTTCTGTTGTCTCCTCTGTTGTCTCCTCTGTTGTGTCCTCTTGGGCCTGGATGCAGGAGGCCCACAGCAGCAGCCCCAGCACGGTTATGGATAAAAACTTGTGGATCTTCATGTCTGAGCTGCTCTGTCGCCTCCGCTCAGGTAAAAAGAGGTGTCACTGGGAGTTTGTAGGTTCATTTATCTCACATGGAGAGTGTGTGTCAAAATGCTACTGGCCTTCCCTCTCGTCCAATCAGAAAAGCTTCAGCCGCTCTGTCCAGCCAATTGAACATCGCCTTGTGGATGCAGAATTGGGTGAACTGGCTTCACAAATCATCACACGTACACTCACTCATGGTTTCTGACAGGACCCACCAGATGGTAGCATTTATATACTTCCTTTCATCTTTCCCTGCTGTTCCTGGTCCTTATCACACCTTCATTTACCTAAAAACTCTCTCCTTTTATCTCTCCTGTTATCTAAATTGCAGCAACTGCTTTCAACCATCGTTCCCCTCTCTGCACAAACTTTCCATCCACGCTGCTGTTTAACCAGAAATGTGTCTTTTTCATAACAGAAAATCCAAATTTCAAGGTCATTTGGAGCGACATGCTGTTAAATTAGTGGCGTCTACATGCAGATAGCTCCACAGCAACAACCACAACAGTTCAGTCTCCAGTTTAAATGGACATTTGTGCCAAATTTGTAGAAATTCAGTCCATAAAACTGATTGGAACAGAACACAAATTTATGCTTCTAACATGGATGCAGCTGTGAAGAAGTGATAAAACAGTTTCAAGGTGAGCATCCAAGATTAGAGTTACCAAGTCAGTATCCAACCTGTTCCTGAGTTATGGTGAAGAATAAAAATCTGAAAAGTCTTATTGCGAACCGTCACGACTTTATCACTTTATCCCGCTTGGGTGAAATTTTCTCATAGTGTGTAAATTCTTATATGTTATGAACAAAACATGTTTTTTTTAGTGACCTTTGACTGCTAACACTAATCGGTTAATTCTCAAGTTCAGCTGGACATTTATGCCACATTTGTAGAAATTCAGTTTATGGTTGGAGCATAAAATTGATTCTAAGAGAAGATAAACTTGTGCTTCTAACATGGATGCAGCTGCAAAGAAGCTGTAAAAGTTTCAACTTAGGCATCCAAGATTAGAGTCTCCATGCCAGTATGCAACCTGTTCCTGAGTAATGCTGAAGAATAAAAGTCAGAAAAATATTCATTAATCTCGCATCAAAGTTAACCTTTGACTTTTTGAATATAAACCATGACCATTTCATCATTTTATCCCATTTGTGTTACATTTTCTCATATTTAGCAAATAAATTCTTACATGTTATGAACTTTTTATTTTTTATTTTTATTTTTTTAAACTGACCTTTTAACACCAAATATTTCTAAGTTTGCAGAAATCCAATCCAGGCCTTCCTGGCAACACAAAAACATAATACATCTAAAAACATAATACGTCTAACTACAGCTTTCGCCAGCTTCGAGGCATAAAAATGAAAGAACAATGAGAAATTTTCTGGCACTGGCTGATTTTTTTGGTCACTTTAAGAGAATATAACTCAAAGGATTTAATCAAAGATGAATTGAAAGAGCAAAGCAGGAACTTCAAGAAAATATAACTCAAATAATTTAATAAAAGAGAAAACTTTTATTTCTTTTGCCTTATTAAAGCTAGCTTGACTGTAATAAAGAGTTGAAACAAGTTAATAGTTTATGAAAAAACTGGCTGAAATATTCTTTCTGCACTGACACTTAAAACTTTTGCTTTTATTAATACATTAGGATTTTTAAAGGGAGGACATTCAAGGAGCAAAGCAGGAACTTGAAGAATATATGTATACGAATATATATGCAATTGATTTTTTTTTACTTTAAAATGAGTCTATTTGACCTGCAATATAACAGGATGGTTAAAGAAAACAGAAGAAAACTGCTCGACATTGTTTTTGTTGTTTTCCTGTTTAAAAAATTTAGAATTGTAATCAGTTTCTTGATATTTATTTCTATTTCACTGCATTTATACCATTTGATGTTGTCAGAGGGACCATACAAACTGATCTAAGTGCAGCTGGTGGAAGGTTTCAGGGCAGTTTGTCCTGATTTAGGAAGATGATATGTGATCCCAGAGGAAAATCTTACTGCTCAAAGTTTGCTCTTCGATAGCTTGGAAGACAAAATTGTGATTTTCATTTTACCTTCAATTTTGTCTGATATGTTTCTCATATTTTTCTCCTAAAATTCAAAAGGAGATATAGATGAGAAATGAGAACAATTAGCACCAGGAGTCAATCTTTAGATTTAAAGGAGAGAATTGAACTAATGGCTCATTTTTTTCCTAATTGAGCTACATGTGAGCTGTATATATATATATATATATATATATATATATATATATATATATATATATATATATATATATATATATATATATATATATATATATATATATATATATATATATATGACATTTAAAAACTTTACAGTTTAAAATAGAAAACAAGACATAATCTGTGAAGAAATATACAGAGAAAGATAACAGGTTAGCGGTTCCACAGACTGGGTGCAGATACAGAAAAGGCCCGGTCGCCTCTGTTTCTGAGTCTGGATCTGGGAACTTTAAGGACCATCTGATTAGCTGACCTCAACGCCAGTGGAGTGAGGCCAAAACTGGAGTGATGTGCTCCCGTTTCCTTGTCCCTGTTAGAAGCCGGGCAGCAGCATTTTGTACCTGGAGCCTACAAAGAGACGTCTGATCTAGACGGCTGTACAGAGAGTAGCAGTAGTCTAGCCTAGATGTGATGAAGGCATGTCTGACTCTCTCAGAGCCATTGTGGAACAGATAGGACTTTATGTTAGCCAACAGCCTCAGCTGAAAGAATCTGTTTTAACAACAGAACTGATTTGTTTGTCCAATTCTAAAGTGCTGTCAAAAATCAAAAATGTACACATACACATATATATGCATCGATGTGTATTTATACATTTATTTATATAAAACAGGTTTGAATAAATATTAGGAAGACCTCTGAGTATAAACTAATATAATGGTTGTATTATATTTATATAAAATAAAGGTCATATTCAGCTCATATTGAGAAAAAAATGAATCTATTAGTCAAATAATCTCCTTTAAATCTCAAATTTGACTCCTGTTGCTAATTGTTGTCCTCCTTTTTCACAGATATCTCCCGGTCAATTTTAGGAGAAAAATATAAGAATCATATGAGAAAAAATCCAAACTAAAGCAGCTATAGAGGAGTAAACTTTGAGCAGGAGGATTTTCTCTTGTTGATCTTAACACCTGCTAAGACAGTGTTTGTTGAACCCCGTAAGGCAAACAGAAGAAACCTGCTCGACATGTCGTTTTGTTGTTTTCCTGTTTATTTGTGTGTTTGTTTACTGCTGCATGTGGGAGTTCTCCGTCAGTGTGTGGCCCAGGTCGGGGTTCGGGTCCCAGTTCGCCAGCAGGTCGCTGAAGTCCGGCTGAGCGCCGTCCAGGGTGTGTGTGTTGTGGTTGTAGTGAGTGTGTGTGTTGTGGTTGTAGTGAGTGTGTGTGTTGTCAGGTGTGTTACTGGAGCTGACCAGGGAGGAGCAGGGCATCGGTTCAGTCCAGAAGCTGAGTGGGAGATGCCGCTTGATCATCGGCTGGCCTCGGCTCTGACTCGGGCCCCTGTGGTCGAACAGTTCGGCCAGGGGCCCCAGGCTGCTGCTGCCTTTAGCATCCTCAGCGTGCGTCTCCTGCTCCTCTGGACTTCCTGCGATTCTCAGCAGGTCGTCATAGTAACGCAGACGCCCGCTGGTCGTCGTGGACACGGAGTCGCTGTAGATGTCACAGGCTTCCTGGTCCCCGCAGCGACCGAAATACCGCTGGACGTCCCGGCTGATGAGGTCTGCGAACCTCAGCAGCTGCTTGGTGACATCCAGAGCATAGTGAGCTAAACACTCCTCCTCCTCATCCTCCTCCTCCTCCTCCTCCTCCTCCTCATCCTCTCGCTCCTCTGGTTCTTCCTGCAGCTTCTCGTCTTCATCCTCCTTGCATGGAGAGCGCTGGTAGATCATGGGGAAGTAAGCCGGAGCCGAGGCCTGGATGGGCAGGTTCCTGATGACTCCTGTGGCCATGTTGGACTGGCAACCCTGCAAGATGAGGACAAAGTTAGAATCACACGGGAAAGAAGTTTGACAAATGTGGAAAACTGAGTGAAATAGTACCTTGACTAGCTGCCGGGTTGAGCTCTGGACTGGGATGGATCCTCGGCTGGTTTTATACCTCAGCACTCTCGGGTCGGATGAGGCAGCTTCCAGAACAAATATTTACACGCCGGATTGGTCAAACAGACTCCGTTTACTTTATCACTGGGCAACTGGGGAGGGGCTCTGGGGCTAATGGAGGCTCTGCTAGGGGACGATGGAGAGTTGTCACACACAAACACATCGCTGCTTTTTTCCGTCCCTGTTATCAGGCTAGTTAAAGGATAAAAGAGCATGAAATCGAATCACACGCCGTTTTGACTTCTAAAGGGGGAACACGATGAACTCTGATCAGCACATCCCGATCAGACTCCTCCAAACATGACGCACTGTCAGAAAACAAAACATCCCAGAGGAAAGATCTCACTGCTCAAAGTTTGCATCTCTATGAAGAAAATGGTGATTCTTATCTTCTTTTGTCTGACATCATATTGTTCTCCTAAAAGCACCAGGAGATATAGGTGAGAAAGGAGGAGAACAATTAGCCACAGGAGTCAAACTTGAGATTTAATGGAGATAATTCAACTGATGGATACATTTTTTTTATCAGTTGAGCTACATGTGACGTCTTCCTAATATTCTGTTAAACCTATTCTATGTAAATAAATATATACACACTACCATTCAAAAGTTTGGGGTCACCCAGACAATTTCATGTTTTCCATGAAAACTCACACTTTTATTCATGTGCTAACATAACTGCACAAAGGTTTTCTAATCATCAATTAGCCTTTCAACACCATTAGCTAACACAATGTAGCATTAGAACACAGGAGTGATGGTTGCTGGAAATGTTCCTCTGTACCTCTATGGAGATATTCCATTAAAAATCAGCTGTTTCCAGCTAGAAAAGTTATTTACAACATTAACAATGTCTAGACTGTATTTCTGATTCATTTAATGTTATCTTCATTGAAAAAGACTAATTTTCTTTTAAAAATAAGGACATTTCTAAGTGACTCCAAATTTTTGAACGGTAGTCTATATATGTATGTATATATACATATGAATATAGAGCTCCCATGTAGCTCAACTGAGAAAAAATGGAGTCATCAATTGAATTATCTCCTTTAAATCCCAAGTTTGACTCCTGTTGCTAATTGTTCTCCTCCTTTCTCACCTATATCTCCGTGTGAATTTTAGGAGAAAAATATGGGAAACACATCAGATCAAAATCCAAACTAAAACAAGGCTGAAAAATACATAACAAGAAAAGCACTTTTCCGACAAGTACTCCGCCAAGGCTGCTCAGTTTTTCTATAATTTCCGACAGATAAGTCCCGATAAGTCCACAGTGGATTTGTAGTAGGATCGCAATCATGTGATCGTCAGCAGACAGCTGATGTAGTGTTCACTTGTTGCCATAGTTACAGTGACGCCGAGTCGCTATCTTGCAGTGATACAGAAATCTTTAGCCAATCTGTGGATCCAGACTATAAGCCGCATCACTGCCAAAATCTAATCAGTTTTTTTATATATATATATATATATATATATATATATATATATATATATATATATATATATATGTAATTTATTGTCTGTGTCTATTTTAATAATAGATATGTTATTTCTTCTTTTTTTTAGTTATAGAAGATCAAACACTGAGCAGTAAGATTTTCCTCTGGGATCACCGATCATCCTCCTAAAACAGGACAAACTGCGCTGAAAAGTACGACCAGCTCTACCGACAGCAGCTTGCATGGTCCTCTGCTAACACCAAGTGGTGTAAACACAATGAAATAGAAATAAATATTAAGATACTGACTGCAATTATAAAGTTGAACTTTATAAAAGGGTGCAGCAATTTGCAGGGGACTATTTTCAGTCATGGATAAACAGACATTTAATGTTAAATTATTATTTATTTGAAGTGGGATAACTCAAAATCAACTACATATTTCTTTTTTTTTATCTCAGTTTGGCTACACAGGCAAAATCTGTTAGTTTGATCAGTTTGTCGCAGTTTTTTATGTTTCTATAGGATTTGGTTAGAGACACAAAAACATATGATCACACGCCTTATTTTAACACATGCTTTACGTGAATGTTTTTTGTGTCCTCATTGTTCATTTAATCTTTTTAACTCTTCATTGATATTTTTAGCAAACTCAAGATTAATTTAAAAAATGTAAGATTTTATTTATCACTCTCTCTTTATTTACCTATTTATATATTTTTGTCTACTTAATGTAGTGTCTATTACTTCTTTTTTTATCTTATACTGTTTACATTTATTTATTTATTTATTATTTATTGTTTATCTCTATTTTTAACAATAGATATTTTATTTCATTTTTTATTTTAGTTTTTTATCTGGCTTATTTTATTTTATTTATTTATCTCGTTTATGTTATCTTATTTCATTTATTTTATTTTATTTATTTATCTAATTTATCTGGTGTTTCCTCATTTCCTTCATCACTGTGTTTTCAAGTCTATTATAGATAAAAGATGGGGGTTGTTTGGACTTTCATTAAAGTCAAATCGTAAGAGGAATTATTGATGATTTTAAAGTTTATAATCAAATCCTGCAGTGACACATTTTACTGATTTTTACAGGCATTGTACATACATGTGCCTGTGCTTCTGTTTAAATGTGTGTGTGTGTGTGTGTGTGTGTGTGTGTGTGTGTGTGTGTGTGTGTGTGTGTGCGTGTGTGTGTCCATGTGCTTGTGTGCCTAAAAGCGTGTGTAATTCTTTGTTGGGCTCTTAAGAGCTGACATATTGCCGCTATTGATCTTTAGTCCTAAAACCAACACAGAAGCCTGGATACTGATGACAGGCAGGCCAGCGGAGTCAGGGTGTCCTGATAACACACACACACACACACACACACACACACACACACACACACACACACACACACACACACACACACACACACACACACACACACACACACACACACACACACACACACACACACACACACACACACAAACCTAGAATTTGACATATATGTTTAATTTATCATGTTAAATAAAATTTTTTTCAAATTACGGTCAATAGTTTGTATTTGTATTTGTTAAACGTGTCTTTTTATACGTAAACTAAATATTTGGGAGTTTTTCTGCATCACATCAAATTAGATAAATTTAATTTCTTGTGCATAAAAGTCTCTCTTGTGGAGACAGAGTTTGATACGAGGTTCGGTTTGCTCCAGTGCCAGCAGCAGATGTGCCTCCACCCAGCCGGAGTCCATTTCACTGTAGGACACAAAGGCATCAAACTCGAGCGCCTCCCTTCCTCAGCTTTGGCTTCCTCTTTGCTCTGAGCCAGGCCCAGGTCATCCTCATGTACCACAAAACGCTGAACTTATAGCACAGAGCTGCACTGAGCAGACACAGCGACAGGGTGCCTGAGCAGAGTAAAGAAAATGCTAAAATCGTGTGACACTCAAACACCGACAGCCTCACATCTGCTACGATCTTCCCTCTCACTGCATCGGGGGATTCGCAGATGTAAGATGTCACCTCATCTCTGACTGAGACTCACCGATTCATCAAGCCACCCGACATTAAAGCCACAAAGTCACATGAGCAGACATAAGAATTTCTGCCGGCCTCCAGACTCTTCAGCTGCTTGTAATTGTCTAGATCAGGGGTCACCAACCTGTTTGAACCTGAGAGCAACTTCAAGGGTACTGAGTAGTACGAAGGGCACCTTCTTTGATACAAACTTCCTCAATAGCAAACTTGCGCCATCATCTTTAAACAATAATAATAATAATGAAAATAATATGTAAAAAGACTCTCCGATCACATTTATGTTAATTACTCCTTACAATAATTATTAACAACGATTTCCACAACAATGACGGTAGGAAACACACATACACACACACACACACACACACACACACACACACACACACACACACACACACACACTTATATGGAAATCTGTTCCAATATTTAAAAGTCAGAGGTATCCCATCTCTGAAACTTTGGCAAATATCTTTCTTGGCAGTTTTGTATGAATCAGCATATTTGCAGCATTTTGCTCAAAATCACACCAGTTACATTTCTGTGCAAATTGTCACTTCTAACATTTTTAGGAAATCATTAACTGTCATCAAATCATGCTTCATTTGTGCAAACCACTACCTTTGTAACATTTTTGAACAATTCATGAACTCTGTCCCATGTTTGTACAAATTATCAGTTATGTAAGAAAAAAAATCAACTCTTTCACATTTTGAAATGAATCCTATCACATTAGTACTAATCACCAGCATTTTTCACTAGCATTGCAACATTTTTAACAGATCATAACAACAAATCATTACATTTTCAACAAATTATTTTTCTCATTTTTGTGTAATGGCATGGTGTTTTGAATGACAACATATGTTACCTCTTTCTTTGTCTGTAAATGTGTGTTAGTGGGAAGCCTAGCATTGCAGAGCTTATCATGTCTTACCTTTACCTTGCAGCTCACAGTTCAGATGGTTCAGTTTCCCAGTGATGTCCGTTAAAAATACAAAGGCAAGAATCCACTCAGTGTCCTCAAGCAGCAAGATGTCCTCTCCTTTGCATTGCATCAACTCTTTGATTTCGGCCAACAGTGACAAAAAACGCTGCAAAACTGGTCCCCTGCTGATCCATGGGGTTTCTGTGTGTAGTAACAGGTCACCATGTTTAGCTGACAGCTCCTCCAGCAGCACCTTCAATGTCCTGGTTGTTTGGCTTTGGAGCCATTTATGATCTTCACGACACGAGTCATCACATGATCAAATCCGGCCACTTTTGTACATACATATGTCCTGCTGGTGAATGATGCAGTGGTAATGTAGGAATGTTGGGAAGTCTGGATCACCTCTGCATCGTACAATGAAGCCTGCATGGCGACCCGTCATGGAAGGAGCCCCTCAGTCGTCACTAAAATAAGCATTTCTAATGGTACATTTTTCTCCACGAAGAAACTTTTCGCCACGTAGTAGCCAAAGCTGCCTTTAAGTCCCAGGCTTTACCTGTCCGTAGTGCGCATACAGTCTATGTGAGCTAGCAGGTGGCTAGTTAGCATGGAAGCTTTGTAGCGGCTAAAGTAGCGTCTCTCCACATTGTGCCGCTTTGCCGACGCAATAGTCGCCCCGCAAATAGGACACATACATTTATCTTTCACTATCGTGAAAAAGAACTCTTCCTCCCAGTCATCGTGAAAATAGCGTTTTCTCTCGTGATGTTACGAGATGTGCCGAGGCTTCGAAGCGTGTGTCGAGTAATGCAGGGGGCGTGTCCACGAAGCGCGTATCGAGGCTTGCTTCATTTAGGGGAGGAGCCAAAAATGATAAATAAATAATTTATAAATTTAATAAACAAAACCATGGCATATTACTCACAAATGTACTATGGGGACTTTCTAGCCATAAAAGGGCAATATGTAGATTCTACGGGACAGCTGACAAGGAAAACATCTTATCAAGGTTGTAATTTGGTCATGAAAAGTGGCAGTCACTTCTAATCACACCGTGCTTAAAGACCACTCAGTAAAAATTGTGTTTCCCATTAAGATTAAGGGCACTCTATTCAGAAAACAACTCAGACCGGTCAATCCAAATTAGTGAACATACACCTTCAGAGAGGAAGCTAAATGTTTATTACATTTGAATGAACTAGCAAAGATATTACTAGACCAGAACATACATTTAAAAGCTGCTTGAATCTTAAATGTGTTTTTTTTTTTTAAATTTAACTATGGACACAAGCCTGACCAGTATGTAATCAGCACGGTTACTACTCCACCAAGGAAGGCGGCGGAGTTATGTGACGATCAGCCTATGTTTGTCCTTCCGTCCGTCTGTTCACATTACTCAAAACCGTACTCACGGATTTGTTTTGATTCAGCCATCCACTTCCTTCATTTGGGACACTAAAGCTCATAAGAATGACCATGTCACTCGTCACTCCTTCTAGTTTTATCCACCTTCTTGAAAACCTTTAGAGCAAAAGATGAATGTCAAATACCTCACACAAACAAAACCCTCCAGGCATTTCTCATCTGCAACCCGGTAGAAACATCCCTCACTTGGGTTCACTAGAAAGACACCTGAACTTAAAGATGTTAAAGGAAATCATCTTCATCGTCCTCCTTCTCTGCAAAAAAAGAGCAGATATATGACAGAATTAAGTCAAATTAAACGAAGGATTCAGTGTGTTTTAAGTTTGGCTTGTAGCAGGGATGAAAATACAGGATACATCAAAATGCAGGACATGTTATCTTTAAAATCTGTATTTTGTAAGCATTTTTTTTTTGAAAAGTGCAACGCTAAATCCCTGACGCATCCGTTTAATGAACGGCACGTCAGTGAGAGTCGAACTGGTTCACTTAAATTACTCCAAGCATTTCTGAGGGTGAAGTTCACAGTTAAGATGTAGCTAAAGTTTGTATTACGTCTTTATAGATGTTCAAATATGCAGCCAAATATCTCACATCTACAGTTTTGGAGCTCTTTAGTTTTGTGGCTTTGTTTGAAAACAACGCAGTCGTCTAAATGTGTTTCATATTTGCAGAAAATGCAACAAACTTCTGATTGAAGTGACAACATATCATAGAAAATCCAAGAAAAGAACATTCTGTGTCTGAAAAGAAGACTAATGTCGTCCAAGTACAAAACCTTTTTTTTTTTTTTTTTAATTTTTCTATTTTCAAAACTGCAAAACATCTAGAAAAATATACAACAAATGCTTAACCTTTCACAACATTTAACATCTGAAAATGAGAACATAAAAGAAAAGAAATATTCACATTTTCCCCAATAATGATAAAAGAACATTCAATGTTTATTTCCTTTCTTTTACATGTCAATGTTTTATATGTTTGCAATTATTAAGGGCATTTTTCTTTTTCTTCTCTCGAATTTCAAACATCTCCACAGTAGCCAGAGTCGTTGGACAGCTGGGAGTTGGAGCTGCGGTTGGACGAAGAGTTCCAAATGTCCAGGTTCATGTGTGGACCGAAGGGGTTGAAGCTGGAGTACTGAGTCGGCCCGCAAGTTCCCCCTGGCTCACGGCTGAAGGGGGAGTGGGGAGGCGTGATGGGGGTGATGGGGGTGATGGGGGACACCGGGGACATCGGGGCTGATCGCTCCGGTTGGAAGTGGCTCTGATAGGGCTCGCTCTGGGGCGTCCAGATGGATCCAAACAGGCTGGACATGGGGGAGAGGCTGCGGGTCCCCGAGAAGTATGGCTGCAGGAGAGGAAGGGAGGAGGAAGTTTAGCTCTGGAGCTCCTGTAGGTTTAGAGGAGCTTCAGCACAACATGTCTAAAGCAGGGGTGTCAAACATACACCCATCAGCCACAACATTAAAACCACTGACAGGTGAATAACATTGATCATATTGGTTCTATGTGATGTTCTGCTGGAAAACTTTGGATTTTGGTGTCCGTGTTGATGAGACTTAGACACCAAAATAAACCCAGAAGAAGCACACTCCTTCATGCAAATGGCAATCCTGAACGTCAGTGGTCTACCCCTGCAGGAAAATGAACCTCACCACCTCACAAAACCATCAACCAATCAGGAACATCTTGAGGAACACGACAATCGCCCAAGGTATTGATTTGACCTTAAGGGTTTGGCATTAAGGGTTACATCTTCAAGACATATTTTAAGTTTTAATCTAAAGAAGCCTTGACTACTGTACCCGACTCAATCATACAAGGATCCCAAAAATATACATCTATTGTCCAGAAACTACAAGTAGATCCATGAAATTGACATCTATATAGTTTATTTAAATAAAATTATACTACATCATTATGGTTTTACATCTCAAGAGCTTTAAGAGTCGTAGTTTCACGGCTCTTTTTTAAATTGTATAATCTACTGTTTGCTGTGCAGCCAACTTTCACCTAACTCTGCTTTTATAAAATACAATTCTGCATCATCTCATCTCATTTTTTTTTTTTTTTTTTTTAAACAAACGTCAGCACATGATTTAACTATGGGCTAAACTGACATCAGCTTACACTTGATAGACTGGAATTTTTGAGGCTGCTTTTTGAGGTTCAAGAGCAACAAGTTAATACCTGAAATTAAATAATCTGATGATATATCGACATTTTTTCATTTTATACTTTCCTGACCTTCACTAATCTTACAAAGTAATAAAGAATGCTAAATATGTGTTATATAGAAAATTAAATAACAGTGTAATGTAGCATTTTTGGTAAGTTTCCCCTCATTTTCACTGCTTATTTTGAGGTTTAAACTGAGAGTAAAACTGTTGCTGGTGAAAGTAAACTTATTAACATGCACATATTGTATGCAAATGCTTTGCAAATAAAGTTTTCTACTTATAAAGTCTGAAAACCCCACTGGAACGTTGCGCAGAAACTTTTTGGGCAGTTGAGTGCAAAAACTGCACGTAAAGGGCACAAGATGAAAGTGACATCTGGGCAAAAAGCAGAAGCAGCAAACAAAAAAGAAGATGATTAAAAGTCCATTAAACCAGATATTTAACGATCGTTCCTTATTTCTGCTCAGATACGGAAGTGGATTAAAGAATGTACGAGAGCTGATAACTTCGTGTAAAGTCAGACAAGTCGGTGTTGTTTTCAGTTTCTGTGTATTTATACTGTTTGAACTTCAATTTAAACCTACAATCAGACACCATGTCTGTGTTAACTTGAGCGTTGCAGGTATTTGAGCATTTAAGTTGATGCAGACAAGGTAGAAGATTAATCTCGGAAAGCTTGACACTTATTGGTATATGCAGTGTGTGTGCATGATTTCCTAAAGTTTCTTTTCTGAAACTTTTGTGTAACTCCATACAAAAGTACTACTGCGTCAACACACACAGGTTGTAGCTACACTCAAATCCCTGCACATCTCATCAGCTGTATGAGAAATCTGTAAGCCTCTCATCATCTGCACCTTACAACAGCTCAGATAAACGAGGTAATAATTAGTGCTGTTTCTACATATTCGTGTTACTGTATGTACGGCCAGCGCAGTTTGTGCGCCGTGAAAAACAGGCCGATGTTAAAACAATAGTTCACCTAATTAGTGCCACGTAGACGGATCTTTTCCTCCCAGTCGCCCACGCCCCCCGTCTCGCGCCCCACTATTTGAGAAGCACTGGTCTAAGCCATTTGAGTTTGGTATTGTGAGGCGTCACCTTGCTGCCCACGCAGGCCGCTCTGTCCCAGGTTGAAGGTGATTCCTGAGGCTGCTCCTCGCTCCAGCTGCTCTGATTGCCGTGCGCCTTCTGGCTCTCGTGGCAGGGAAAACCAGTCGGAAACATCCCATTACCTGCAAAATGATCACGGCAAACGAACGCTGAGCTGCAACCCACAGAAACTTCAAGGATGCTGAGTCAATAATTGCTTGCTGGCTGCAGTAAAAGGTTCACATGATACGTTTTCTCTTATATGATGTGTGATATGAATACATGAGTAAAGTGCACATCGTGAGCTTGTACCTATGTAGTTCCTTTCCTCACAGTAGGTGTAGGGATTGTTGCAATGACTGTTGGCATTACTCCAAGTAAACCTGCAGGAGACAAGGAAACATTTCAATGATTTTAACAGACAAAACTGTGAAGATGTTATTTGAACTATAAAACAGGACACAGGATCTGTGAGCATACTAATAAATAGTTAGATGCTGCTAGATATCTTCTTATCAACTTAGCATAAAACTTCTATTAATTTATCCTAAAAAACAACTTTTCTTGGTTTATTTAAACACTGACAGCTTTAAATCTGTGTTTATTTACTGTTTTTGTCCCTCACAGAATGACAGAAAGCTGCTGTCGGTAATACCACAAAACTATTTCTCCCTGTAACATCCAGAAAACACAGAGCAAAGTGAGCATTTATGTGGAGTTTCCTCTCATGTATTGTAAACATTAGCTCTGTTTTGGTCTCCACTAAGTCCTGCAACATATTCATTTGCTTCATGTTTTTCACTACAGATGTTTATTAATTTGAGGAGATTTCATATTTTCAAACTCCTACCCGTTGTATGGCGCGCTGGCTGCTGGTTGAGGTATGTAGGGCAGAGCTTCGGTGGTGTTGTATCTGAACTCGTTGGTGAGAGGGATGGATGGAGCTGACCACGTCTCCTCAGGCTGATACTGGCCTGTCAGGTCTGAGGGAAGAGCAGCTCCTTTAGAAACCAGAAGTAACTCTTTCATCATGTGTGCGTTTAGTATGAAGGTGACTTCTTTTACCCATGTTCCTGTCCATTCCTGCAGCGACGGCAGCAAAACTGGGGGTGAAGCTGGACGCTGTGGGGTCGGGGCTTTGGCACAGGTCTTTATGGTACAGGCTATTCATGCTAAACAGGCAAAAAGTACACAAGGAATGAATAAAAATAGAACTGTGCATTTTCCAGAAGACACAACAGCTTTTTAAAAATTCTTTTACAGCAGTGGTTTCCAGCCTTTTTGCACCATGGATTGGTTTCAAGCAAGACAATTTTCTACAGACCGGTCATTGCACACACAACAAATAATATTTTTTTTATTATAAAGAAGTGTCCTAAATGAATAAAATTACTTTGAATTGCTAAATATGTATTTATTTTTTCTTCTGTCTCTCCCTCTTTTCAAAGCAGCTCCAGAGAAGTCTGTTCTTTATTAACTTTAACGGCCCGGCATGAAATCTATGAAATCTTGATCTAAAAGCTGTTTTCTAAAGTTGTTTTCTATTCTGTCACAGATAAATACATTTTTTTGTTTTGTTTTCTTCATTTATTCATGTATTTTGCAAATTTTTGGTGGGATAAAAATGTAAAAATATCAGTTTTCTCATTTTTAAAATTTCACAGTGTGTATTCTTAAGTCAGCGGTCTCCAATCTTTTTTGCACCACGGACAGGTTTCAAGAAAGACGATTTTTTTTTTTAGTTTTTTTTTGGGCCTTTTTGCCTTTATTATATAGGACAGTGGAGAGAGACAGGAATCGTGGGTAGAAGAGTGGGGGAAAGACATGCAGTAAATGGCTATGGGTTGGATTTGAACCCACGTCGCCGCATCGGGGACTATAGCCTCTGTTTATGGGTCGCCTGCTCAGCCAGTTGAGCTCTCTGGGTGCAAAGTAAGATGATTTTTACTTTTAAAAAGTGACCGAAATGAATCAAATTACTTTTAATTGCTAAATATGTTTAGCTTTTTCTTTGGTCTCTCCCCCTTTTCACAGAAGCTCTCCTGAGATGTCTGTTTTTTATTAATTTCAGCAGAGGTCAGGCCTCATTTAATGGCTGGTCATGAATACTAACAAAAGGCAGGAAACGAGTACAGACGGAAGTGACAGGAAGACGATCTAGTCATTGATCAAACTAAAAAAACCCTGCAGACTTCACTGGAAATAAAATAAAAAGTTTTGATTCTTTCTGTGCGGCCCAGTGGTTGGGTAAAGCTGTTTTATGGACTGATTTGAGTAGAATTCAATCTAGTTCCAGGTAGCAGGAACTCTAAAATTCCTGAAAAACTTTAGTGTACAATTTGAATAATCACATCGTAAAAGTTCTTAGCTTAATGCCATATATATATATATATTTTTTTATCTAACTACAAGAGTGGTCAGTAGAACGCACAGATAGATTTACATATTTTAGAACATTCTGAGATTCAACTATCACACCATTTTTTATATTTCTCTATGTTTCTCAAAAGTAGTTCTTGTATCTAGTAGGGTGAGTTTGTTTACTGAAGTACCTTAGAGCCTTGTAGTTTGCAGGTATGGTCTGGTAGCAGTCTCTCTCTGCTAGGTAAACGCTGTACTGCATGGAGTCCCCTGGAAAAAAACAACAAGGCTAAAGTCAAAATGCTGGGATAAAATTAAAATTAATGTCCATTTTTCTACATTATGTTCACTACCAGTCAAATGTTTGGACACACCTTCTCACTGAATGGTTTTTATTCATTTTAATTATTTCCTACACTGCAGATCAATATTGAAGACATCAAAACTACTTGGGGATACATTCAAAGTACTTGAAATTTTCTGAATTTACTGACCTTCATGTCTTAAAGTAATGACGGACTGTTGTTTCTCTTTACAGAGTCGAGTGGTTCTTGCCATACTATGGATTGCAACAGCAGTCAAATAGGGATATCCACTGTGTACTAACCATACCTCTGTACAACACAATTGATGGTTTCAAACACATTAAGAAGGCAAGAAATTCCACAAACTGACTCTTGACAAGGCACACCTGTTAATGCAAAACCAACCCAGGAGACGACCTCATGAAGCTGAATGAGAGGGGCTACTTGTGAGAATCTAAAATATAAAACATATTATGGTTTGTTTAACACTTTTTTTATTGACAGCATAATTCCATATGTGTTCTTTTATAGTTGTGATGTCTTCTGCATTAATCTACAATGTAGGAAATAATAAACAAAAAGAATTGAATGAGAAGGTGTGTCCAAACTCTTGACTGCTACTGTATAACCACTTGATAGAACAGTCCCCCTCTCATCCCAAAAAGAGACGGACTGCAGCACTAAGTCTTCCAAGAGAGGGCAGTGTGTAAGTGCTTCATACTTTTTCTAGATGAGGTAGTGCAGGCATGTGTTCGGACATTGGCGTCCTTGTCGCCCTCCATGCTGCTGGCGCTGCTCCAGCTGCCCCAGCTTCCTCTGCTCGCCCTCACGCTGCCCGACGAGCTGCCAGAGTCTGAGCCCGACTCACACACTCCGCCTAGACGCCGCTCTGTAGCACACTTTCTCCGAATGCGAGCAGGACACACACCTGCCAAGGACCAACAAAAGGCCAGAGGTGTTAAAATTCAGCATCTTGTGTCATGTTACTGTTGAAGCCAAGCAAAGTGATGGGATTTCACAGAGTAGTGCCCACCGTTCTGTTTGAGGGGGCTCTCAGCACTCTGTCCAGGTTTTAGAGCTTCTAGCTTGGTGCCGTTGCAGCATCGGTTCCTGCTGCGGGTTCCACTGATGTTATGGTCGCCTGTTTTCCAGTCAGGTTCTTTCTCCCTCTCTGGCATCGCTAGCACATTGTGCTCAGGAGCACTACAGCAGCAATCAGACAAGAACAATGACAACACAGTGTATTATTATTTAGTGTTTTTTGTCATTTGATGTGTCTTTTTGACACCACCCATTAGACTACAGTTGTAAAGTTTATTTCTTTCATCAGAACCAAAGTGAATGGTTGATACAATCAAGTGTGTGTGTGTGTTACCTGGAGACATTTTCTGTCTTCCTGCGACTCCTCTTTCCCTTATTATTCCCTGGTGCAGCGCCAGTCTCGGTGCTCTGTGCTTTCTTTTTTTGGCCTTTGCCATCTTCTCTCAGCTGGAGTGGCAAAAAACCCCCCAAAAAAACAGTGATGACGGTTACTTCTCTCTCAGAACTTTGCTGAGTGTCTGAATCAATTTGTACAAGTATCTAAATAATCACTGCTGGCACAGTAAACTACAATATGTTTCTTACCTCCAGCTCAGAACTGTCCCTTTTGTCAGAGTCCATCTTCTCTGCATAGTGCTCCGTGCAGTTTTTTTCTACAGGACTGCACACTAACAGGCCTGGTCCTGGTCCTGGACTCAATGTGACATCAGCTGGGAAACCAGCAGGCATTTCCATGGGAAACATAACTGCTGCTGGAACTCTGTCTTCTATAGTGCTCTGGAGGTCTTCTTTATAGTCTGCTGATGTCTTTTTATCCAGCTCGCTGATGAAAGCTGGTTGGTTGTTGTTGCAGACGTCGAGGTCCGGGGTGAGGGGAGGGTCTGGTGTCAGGTCTTCGTGCTCTTCGTCCATTGTCACAGCACCAGCTGTGGCTGTGGATGAGCTGGACTTGAATTTGGTGTAATAGAGTGAAACTTTGTGTTTCTTCTGTTGTTGGGACGGGGTGGTTGAGGAGCCTTTCTTTGAGGATTGAGGACGAGGGGCGGGGCTGTTGGCCAAAGCTGGAGAGCCACGACCTTTACCTTTGTCAGACGTGTGACAGGTGTCCACGTAGGTCTTACAGCTGCCCTTTGTTTTACTGCACAGACAGACACAAAAAAAATACAATTTATAGCATTGTAACACCAAAAAATCCACTTGCTGTGAACGCTGCATAGAAATTCTAGATAAAAACCCTCTCGACATACTTTACTCCATTGGGTGTGATATTATTGACTGAGCCATTGTCGCGGGACAGGACAGAGTTGTGGTTGCTTCGGATGCTGGGTGTGGAGAACTCATTCAGGATATACTGCGCATGATGGAATGCCATCAGACAAACACCAAACAAGGAGAAGCTGCAACAAAAGGAGATACAAGTGATATCAGACAGGCACATTTAAAACCAAATATATGCACTGTAAATAAGTCACCTGAGGACTCTTTCTTTTCGCTAACACAAAATATAAACTACTAACCATGTGAAGATGAGGGTGACCACCCAGAAAGTTTCCTCCCAGCTGGGACCAGGAACCACCTGGGCACAGAGAGGCAACATGTGGTGGGGCAGCGTCACATTGAGGGTAAAAGGGAAGGAGGTGCCACGTGACGTCACCAGGGTGAGGTCCCGGATCACCCAGGATGAGGTGAAGTCTGGGGTGAACCTGAGGACACAGACAGGAAGAGAGGGAATAAGAACACAGAACAAGAAGATAAAAAAGGAAAATGGGAAGTATAATTCAAGCATATTGCAGAAGGATGTGAAAGAGAAAGAAACAGGAGAAAGTAAGTGGGAGATGTGACTGCAGATGAGTAACCAAGTTACTGTTATACTAACCCTGAATCACATTGTACAGTTAATCACTGCACAATGTGATTGAGAGTTTTAATCTATTGTAGTTAGACTAACAATATCTGTATCTGTTTTTTACTAAACTGCTTGTAAATAATAGAGAATTTAGATACTATAGACTGATGCACACTTTCTAATCTTACTATTTTTGTTGTAATTTATTTGGCCACCAGTGGATGGCGCTCAAGTCACATCAAATACATGAAGTTGTATTTTTTTTTTTAATCAACTATGGACACTGTATCTTGCAAATCTCATAACACAAACATGTTTTTAGAAAAGCTTGTTAGACTGTGAAATAAATAGCTGTACTCTGGCTGTACTGTATAGTCAGAAATATAAAAACTACAACTAAGGATGGGTATCAAGCCCTGAGGCGAAATTTTAAAATATCGGACTACCGATATTACCGAAATTAACTGTGGCTGTGGTCATAAATTCAGTTCAGCATCACCTGAACTGTGATTCAGAATTTTAGTTTCACTTTTAATGGCACAGAAGAGCAGGATTTAGTGATTTGAGGGCTGCAGATGAACTCTGTCTTTATTTTCACTGTGTCTCGGACTAAATGTTGGTGTTGGAGGTAGAAGAAGCCCTTAAACTGTTTTATTCACTACACTTCTAATATGACACTAAGTCCTGCACTAACTTTATACTCAAAAGTGAAAAATTTAAACAGTTTTTTTGAGCACTATGTACTGACATTTACCTAATATCTATTCACCATAGAGGTTTTCATTCTGATATAATGCTGGACAGTGTAATGAAAGTCATTGCATAATATTTTTTGTGGGTAAAAGCTGTCCACAGTGCTCTGATCACAACATTAGTGTCTATATACATTTTAATTCAAATACAGTATGTATGAGAAAATAAAGCTAACTCTATTGTGATCTTAATTATTTTCTATTTTTTGTCTTTAAAAACAAAACAAACAAAGAAAAACAATGAAAAAGCACAGACAAAAATACAGTTAAAGCACGGAATCGATAACCAGTATCGGTCAAAGTAGTAGTATCGTTACCAATCTCCAACTATGACCACTTAACTCACTCATTATTATACATTACTTTGGAATATTAAGGGACACAAATGAGCTTTTAAAAGGATCTTAAATTTCACTTACGCAATGGTGATCTCAGAGGAGGTGTTGTGGTCGAGGCTGAAGGAACGACACTGTAGCACCTCGAAGCCAAACCCCTGACACTTATAACCATTTATATTCATCGACATGACTGTCAGAGGAAGTTCTCCTGCATTCTCCACCTTGAAACTCTTTGTGATGGCGAACAGAGGCTTATTGGTGCGCAGACCTGTGAGAGACATACAGTAATATTACTCATTTGTGAGATTGGTCTCACCTTCAAAATGAAAGTGAAATGTTAAGGGTAATGCTACATCAGGTTTAGACATCTCACCATCACGACACTCCATTAGAGTTGACTGAGGAACATTGAAGCGTAGAGAAGCTCCTGGACCCGGTAGTTTGCCTCCGACTCTTAGCAGCTCTTTGGCCCCGTGGCCCTGTACCGTCATCATGTCGAACACTGTCAAGTTGTTCCTGAAAACCACATAAAGTGAGGCCTTAATTAACATCTGAACAAAAGAAATTTATGAACCAACATAACAGTCAAAGTCACCTAAATCAAAGCTGCATTTTTAAGTATTCTTCAGTGGTTTTTCCTGGGCCTTGCAAATGTCTGAACACCACATACATCCAGAAGACATGAACAAAATGCATCTTACTAATATAAATCAGTACCTGATGATGAGAATGGTGGTGGTGGGTTTGTGTTCAGAAGGAGTAAAGACAACAGCAACCTCTCTGGCTTCCCAGGGCTGCAGCAACAGCCGTAGGACGCCCTCTCCTTTAATGTCCCCCATCTTCTCACCCATCTTTACAGAAGCACACAGAATAAAACTTTCAGGGGAAGCAACACAAGCAGTTTCCATGTGGTAGGTGAAAATACTGATAAGGGATTGCATGTTGGCAACCAAAAAGCAATGAGTAATTACTAAAAGATTTATCAATGCTATATGTAGGAGCGTTTTAAGATTTACCTTGGGAGGAGAAGCCAATAACGAAAACTCTGTTGTGCTGATGTTGACAGAGAGGGGGCTAATATTGAACCTGCCAATGAAAACAAATAAAACACTGTCAGAGAGATGTAGCATAATTTCTCCAAACAGAGGAGGCACAAATTAACAACAGCTGAATTGTTTCTCTGCAATACAAAGCCTATTCTTGACAGGTTACCATTTAGTGAGAAGGTCCAGAGCGTCCAGGGGAGCAGGGTACAGGGACAGGATTCGAATCTCGACAGAAACCACAGAAGCCGAAGGATTCTTCAGCATGAAAGTCTTCACCTGGAACAAAGAAAAAGATTTATTCTGTTAAATAAAGATCACAAATTTTAAAACGACAAACATAGTTTTTAGTAAACAATCATTAAGTGTTGCCCACCTTGCTCTCATTGACAGGTGTAGCACCAAATTCCAGAGGAGAGGATGTCTCTACAGGCAGCCTGGGCCATCTGAGAAGACAGAAGAATTTACATGATTAGTGATGCTAATGCAGAGTAATGATGGATTACAGAGCAAAAAAGGCATCTTGTTGCATCCAAGAATGACCTGCAAGGCAGTTTGTCTTTGTGACTCTGCCATCGAGAGCAGAGTTCAGCTGCCAGTTTGTTGTCTACACTCCAGGATGAGGAGGAAAAGTCTGGAAGGAGAGAACGCTGCCACTCTGAATGACCTGATGGGACAATACAGGGGAAAAAAAAATCTATATATGTACACAGACAAACACAAAAAAAATCTGATTTGGTATTTTTTTCCTCACACGAAAAGGAATCATGAGCTTCACCTGTTTCAGATAATTTAAGAGGGCAAGGATGTCCACACTCTCTTTCAGCCTCAAAAACAACTTCCCCCTGCTGGCAGACACAAAATCAATTACCATATTTGATTTTCAACACATCTCCCCATTTCCACTGGAGCTGGTATTTTACCTTAGAAGAAGTGAAATGAAAGTAGAGTGGAATGTGCAGGGCTGTGCCCAGGCTGGTATCCAAACTCAGGGTGGACATCTGGTTGATGGGAAGGACTCTGCTGAGCAGCTGGAGAGACAGAAGCCGCCAGCAGCCCTGAGGAACCGTCAGTGGACTGCTGAAGTTCATCAGCTGACAGACAGGGGGGCAGCAGAAATAGTGTGTCAAATCTTGTTCCCAGCCAGAAGAATGTGTTCCATGACAGAATCTGTGGACTCCCAGTTTGGGCTCAGGAGGCAGACACCTTCTCTACTTTTAAGATAAGGCTTAAAACGTTCCTATTTGATAAAGTTTATAGTTAGGGCTGCTCGGGATCACCTGATTTAGTTATGGTGCTATAGGTTTAGACTGCTGGGGGATTCCCATGATGCACTGGGCTCCTCTCTATACTGTTACATACTGTTCAGCTACAACATTATGACCACTGACAAGTGAAGTGCATAACATCGATCATCTTGTTACAATGCAACGTTCTGCTGGGAAACCTTGAGTCCTGACATTTATGTGGATGTCTGACATGTATCACCTACCTAAACACTGCAGGTCAAGCAAACCCACCGACCCCCCATGGTGACAGCAGTCCTTGATGACAGTTGCCACCCTCAGCAGGACAAGGCCCCCTGAACCACTGCAAAAACTGCTCAGGAGTGAGAGCTATCCACAGATCCAAATATTATTTATCATCTGTGGGATGTTCCAGGATAAGCCTGATCTAGTTAGGCCCCACTCTGCAACCCACAGGACCCATAGAACTCACTGCTACCATTACAGTGCCACAGGCCATGCCTAGAGGTCCTGTGTCCCACTGGGTCACAGGAGTTTTAGCAGCATAAAGGAGACCAACACAATATTCGGTAGGTGGTCATAATGTTTTGCCTGATTGGTGTACATCAACAATTTACAATTTCTATAGTTTCACTTAGCAGATGCTTTTATCCAAAGCAATGTACATCTGAGAGTAGATACAAAACAAGTTAGTCTAGTCAGGAGAAAACAACCTGGATAAGAGCCATAAAAGAAGTTCAAGTGTGAATCATCATTACATTCACTAGCTCAGTGTTTCCCCCGAGGTCCTGTGCTTGTTCTCTGGTCCTGGAGCTACACGTCTCTGATCTGCAGCTTCTGGCTTCACCACCTGCTATCCCGACCCCCCTCATCCCCACTCTCACCCAACCGGTCGAGGCAGAAGAAGAAGAAGAGCCTTCCCTGAGCCTGGTTCTGTCGGAGATTTTTTTTCAGCTCTGCCTATTTTAGTTTTTTTCTTTTTTTATTCCTTCCAACTGTCGCTTAAATGCAATTTTGAATTGTTGGGTTTTCTGTTCTCTGTTTAAAATTCGTAAGCGGTGTACCTAACTATGTTGAGCGCTGTGAGATGACATATGTTGTGAATCTCAGCAATGTAAATAAAATTGAATTTAATCGAATCTATAAGCCATAATGGGAAACAAGTGAATTTTGTGAAAAGATCTGCTTGACGGCATTGTTTATACCTTCATCACTCCCTGTAGCTTCTCTGAGAGGCTGGCATTAAACACAGTGAGCGGCAGGGGGAAGGGGTTTGTGAGCCACAGGTCGACCTGATTGGCATCACTTTGTTTCACCTGGAACAGGCTGAACAAGTTCCCCACACTCAATCTGCAGGAAGAAAAACTAAATTAGACAAATGTACCATTACAGATTTATATATTTACAACTGCTGGGACATTTTTTCAACAGATTACTGTTTGACTTGGCTATGAGCTGCAAGACTTGTTATAGTTCATGTGTGAAAATGGCAATTTCCTGTCTTTTACCTGTGTGCGATATGTAGTCCTGGAAAGCTGTAGGTTGTCCTGTTTCCCATAATTTTTAAACCGATATGACTAATGCATTTCTGTCCATGGCCTGGCAATGACCCTGACAAGAAACAAAAATTTCTTTAAGTCTTTTGGCTAAAATGCAAATAATTATATCACCTGAGATGAAATGATCTGTTAGTATTCACCTCTGCACGCTAGGGTAGCCACTTCAGTGAAGTTTTTTGCTTCTGGTCTGAGAAGAACCTGACTGAAGTCTAGGCTGGCCTCCACTTTGGATAGCACCTGCATATCCTGGGGACATAAAACATCTCGTCAGAGCTGGAAAGATTCTACTTGGGAGGATGCAAAAATTCAAAACAAAGACAAATGCTTACCTTTACATAGAGCTTCTTCCCTCCAGAATTTAATATATAAACTCCAATTCTAGATTCTCCTGTTGGAAGATATTAGAAAAAAATACCACAACAATGTTTATCATAGTATATTATGTATGTACAGCTGTGTAACAGCAATTCACAATTCTGGTTCATGTGTAAAAACAGAACAGATTGAGCAAAATTACAATTTATTTATGTTAAAACATAAATGTTAACGCAACAAGAGGCTAAAGAAAGACGCAGCTAAGCCTCGTGTTGATGGAAATTAGCTTTGAGAATCAAAGATATGTCTATTCAGTTATTGCACACTAATGAAAATGCTGTGTGCACAACTTTCATTTGGTTTTCAGCCACGGCTATATTATGTTAAGTGAGACCAAGAAATCACAGCTGATGTCTTCTCACATCTCTCTTGCCTCTTATCTGACAGTTCTTTCCAAACAGCAGCATTATCTTCACATTTTCTAAATACATTCTTTCCCTAGAGTCCAACTAAACACAAGTCAAAGGAAAAGGGGGAAAACACCCACAGGAAATGCAGAAACCTTATTACGTCTGCATCTAACGTCAAAATGTAAACACTCATTTTAACCTTTTGAACCTTTTCTTTGATAGCGCTCGACCACAGAAACTAGCCCGAAAGATGAAACATTGAATGAGACCATTTAAGTGGTGGCTGGTGAATGTTTTTCTTTCCATATTTTATTCAGAATCAAACTTTATGGTGGAATACAGTTAATCTGTGTCACTCCCACAGTGAATTTGCCTCTAGACATGGGGTCACAGAGGTCATAAACACCCACCTAACGCAGCCTGTCCAGCACTAGGGGTGACCAGCAGGACCAAAATGTGCTCAATGACGTAGGGCTTGAGCTTGTCCAGGTCAGCAGGCCGGTCGCCACCCGCAGACAGATTAATCTGCAGACTGAGGCGCTCCTCGCTCTGGAAGCAGGACCCCTGGGACGGGACAGGAAAGGCATACCAGTCATGCACCAGGCAGAAGGAAAAGAGGAGAAGCATGAGAACAATGAGGAGTCATTTCAGATTTGGGAAACTCAGCATATAGGAACAGAGACGAAGATAAAGAAGCAAAGCAAATGAAAAAGACAATCTGGTCTTAAAACAGACACATACAAATAAACAAGTTGTGTTGACAAATTCTGACTTCATGTTTATTTATTTTTTTGCCAGAAGCATTCTATACATTGGGGGACTGAAAACAAGTCCTACCCCCCACCCTCCGCCAGTCACCTCCACCCTGTGACTAACACCCTCTCAAAGCTGACAGATCAGTGTTGGGAGAGTGCAAATCTCACTGCAAACCAGGGATCGTCTCGGCGGGTGAATCACCACTTGACAACCTGTAGACAGATGCCCTGGCTTGGTGCCACTGGGAGCTCAAGACCCGCAATACCAAATGTAATCCCTTGAAACCAAGGCTGCTGCTAACTTCCTGTTAGGCTCATTTAGTCTGTGTGCAGCATCGACTGTGACCAAGGGCCATTTCTCGATTTTGCTGGTGAAGACTTAAAAAAGAACCAAGGAGCAGGTGTTGATCTTGTATATGAGCTAAAGGTCATGGCTGGGACACTTGTGCAACAGACTGCAAGGAGGATTTCAGTTAGAATAATTACGACAATGTAGTTAGGATGTCTGCCGCCGTCTCTTGCTTCATGTGTATTACACCACGAGTACCAAGAGCCCTGCGTCAATTATAGAATCTCTTGAGAAAGCAATTAAAAGTCTGGCAAGAGATCTCCCTCCTCAGGGGTTCTGGAGAAAACAGAAGGCGCTCCGATGACAAGGCCTGCTGCCTGTTGAAGTTTTTGACTAGCCGGCCTTCTGCTCAAGAGGAGTGGGCCTGACGAAAGCAGAGGCTCAGCTCCGGATTTGCGAAGTAGGAGCCAACTATAAACAGCATAGGATCACACTTCATAAAAAATAAAGTACATGAGCAACTGCCTTTCAATTAAATCCTGTGTTTTCCCCTAAAGCCTGCCCTATGGTCTCCTTCTCATGCCATCTTGTTTTTCCACAAGAAACTGCCTGCAAATTTACAACATGTATATTATTCAGACAAATTCAGGGATTTCATGGTGTTAAAGCTATTTTAAGTAACAGAAATTTCGAATGTTGGTGTTACACTGATCAAACCAGGGATCTTTAGATCAAACCTTTTTATTCAAGGTCCTTAAATCCAGCGTCATGTAGCCTTTAGACCAGTAAAAATGTGACTAAACTAGGTAAAATGCCTGGCAACTGCTGAAACAGGAGAAGAAGTACCTGAGGATTGTTCAACAAACTCTTCGGTAAGCTGCACTCCAGGAGTAGACCCAGTATAGTGATGTTGGAGGCATCTTCCTGCAGGAGCAATAACAATCAGTGGTTAAACAGCTTCCTTTTTTGTTTTTTGATATGATATTCAAGTGTCTTAACCTGTATATTTAAATTATACATACACATTTATTGCTGTTTAAAGGAAAGTTGAGCACAGAGGTTTTGAGGGACCCTCTATACGGAGGTGAACACGCTTCAAAGAGAACTTAAAGCTATGATTGTAAGCTCTGTTCTCCGATAGCATGAGTACAGTATCTCACCAGCCCACCCTGCTTGCATGAAGCAAGGAAGAGCTGACTTGTCAGAATGACTCAGTGATACAGTGCCAACCTTATGTGTCGGGAGAGGACGTCTAACCTCTCAACATGAGCGTCGCAACTGCCAAACAACTATGACTGGTGTAATGAAATGTGACCTTCCGAGGGCTCTGTGGAGGGGTGCAACACATAGTAAAAAAAAGACTCGCCCACGCTATCAGAAGAGAGCTGCAAGTTACATTGTAAAATACTTGATTGCACCAAAATGTGTTGGTGTATGTCTAAAAACAAATGTTTTTTTTTGTTTTTTTTTTACATGTTCCTTGGAATGCAGTCATGTAATCAGTAATTTTCAGTGTAGATTAGACTGGCATTTTCTGCACTTTTACAGCTACATTTATTCCACAAGCCACTTTATGCTGATGTCTTTATAGTGTAGTAATACTCTAGTTATTCATTTTTCATCCTTCATTCTTGTATATATTGTATATATTATTGTTATTATAATCATTATCTTTACTGTATATATGATTAGTGCTGCTCTGAAAGATTTGTGCTGCTGTAACAACGGAAATTTCCCCTGACATGGGGAGTAATAAAGGACTATCTTATCTTATTATGTTAGACTTTACAATACATGAATGAGAGAAGGCACTAGGGATCAAAAGCATAACTTGAGTGTGGTTATCACTTGACATGCTGATATTGCTGTTTATTCAATGCAGCTCAGTTAAATGTTAACTAGGGTGTAGAATTTCTGTCCTTGTAGTGACTTGAGGCCATGAAGCATCACAGAAGTCTTTGTCATGGTGGCCCTGTGCCATCTAAACCTCTACAATGTTCCTGCTTGCCAACACTATACTGTATTATGAGCAATCGCCTCCTAATGTTGCTAGAGAAATTAACAGTAAGAGATCCACCTGGTAGTGAAACAAAGTTTGACAGCAACATACATATCCCTCATCTTCTAGCCTCATGGAGTAGCACACTTTTAATTGAATAATTATCAAATACAATACTCAAGTTTAGGGTAAATCCTTAACATCCCTAAAATGGACATTAAATCAAGCTGTGTATGGATTTATTAAACTAAACATAACAATGCTAAACTTAAAGCAGCTTGTTAACAGCTTAATAACGGAAGTCTGGACATGTTTAACGCTCAAGAAATTCATCACTGAAATTAAGAAAATACAGAAAAACTTAGCAATTTTAACTTTTTCTTAAACCCACAAAAATGTGACTATGTAACCCAATCACAAAAGGCGTGTAAAAAAAAAATGGGATGAAACATCACATGTAGAAACGGTTTAAACTGTACAAACATGTAGAGGGATAAAATGTAAATTTGGAGCTTGGCTTTGATAAGCAAAGACTACAGAAGTTGAACACATAAATGGACAAAGTTGAAATTTTCATATGTTGAAACATTGGGGACCTTTTGAGATAAAAACGTGCAATCATGTGTTCTGCATAAGCAGAAGTCTCAGTGATTATGAGAGCTCAAGTCTGCCTGCACATGGCCAAGCTGACATTTTGCAACTGCCACCCCACTTCCTGTTGTGGAGGCGAGGAGTCCTTGCAGATGCTACACACACACACACACACACACACACACACACACACACGCACGCACACGCACGCACACACGCACGCACAGACACACAGACACACACAGACACACACACACTTTCACTGCTGTGGCCTGTTTCTAAAACTATGCAGCAGTCTGCCATCGTTTCGAACTTTTGCATGGGAAAATGTGAAATTCGTACAACTGAATACTTGTAAGTGGCTAGTATTTTAAATGGAGTGTCTGTGGTTATAGTGGAAGTAAACATTACATTTTCAAGTAAGAGAAAAAAAAGACTGTTAGGAAACATCCTTCATGCTGATTAACTCAATAATTGAATGACAGCGAGTGCTTGTCAGTGTGCACCACAAAGCTCCTGTGTCTATTTCTGTTCATCAGGGCTGGAAGGAAAGTAGAAATCAGCTGTTTCTAATGATGGGCTGTCATTCACTACTGCACAAAACAAGCACACAGACATTTAAATACATACCTGAGTTTGGGTCAGTTTAATGCTCTGGATGTGAGGGAATATTAGCAAACTATCCTTTCTTTGGATAGATTTTAATGAACCCTGGTGGCCTCCCACACCAAATACCTGGAAAAGAAAATGTTAACATTTTTAGAGATTCTCAACTACTGCATGCATTATATTAAGGCATCTATTATTGCAACTTGTAATGTTTTATAGTCATGAATAAAAAAATCTAAAAAGCTGATTAATAATTTAGCATCATGATAGATGAAGCCTTTTTGAGGTGATTCAGTTTAGTTCAAACAAACTCACTCAGACATTTTCATAATGTTGAAGAGCTGGATAAAAGTCAGTACGAGCAAATAATTTTTTAAAAAGCTAACTAGTGACTAAGTATAACAGGTGAAAAGTGATAGTAACAAACCAAAATGTTCAACTACTACTTTCCAAGCTGCACTGTTGTCAAGATATTCACTTGACGAAAAAATAAAAATAATAAATAAATGACGATTAAATTGTTTGCCACTGAGTTAACATTGGTTCATCTTCTTACCATTATTTTTTGTGTACTAAGCACAACGTTCACTTTCATATATACATTTTGATGGTACTTTTTTTCATTTTACAGAAAATAGACCGCAGAGATACAATGCTAGCATAAAAAAATCAACATAAGAGTATTTCAGGATAATATGAATAAAAGATCTGCATTGCTGGGAATCACAGAATCCTAAAAATAACAAAATCATTTACATGTCTCAAAAACGTGAAGGGCATGGCTGCTGTGCCTTTGCTAGCCACTAATAAGCTACACTGATGTGGGTTTAACAAGAGGTGGGCAATTTTCACAACATAATGTACACTTCCAGCATGTTTGGGGTGAATTTCTGTAACTAATTCCTACTTGCTTTGGTTTCAGTGTGGTTGAGTAAAACCCAGTTCTGTCTAAAATCTAGCTTGCAAGAACAAACATTATAACCTAATGCACTTACACAAGAGTCACAAACTTTACTTGAACTGAATCTTGAGCGATAAACACAATAAATATCACTAACAAAACTAACAAAGTCTGTAAACCTTAAGCAAGCTGTGAGCAGACAAACTCTGAGGTTGCAACGACAAAACAGACTAAAGAGCAACTAAGTCTGGGGGATATGCAGTTGAAAGCATGGGAATGTACATTCTGAGATTGTACTCTTAGTACTTCAGCAGCGCATAAACGTAGGCCTGAGAAAAAAATAAAACTTTAAGAAAAAAATGCACTGATTGTGTGAAACTAGGGTGTTTTCTATCTTGAGGTAAAAGTACAGTACTTGACAAACTGAGAATAAAGTGTCTGATAGTCTAACGGTTACCAAACTTTTTTTTTTTTTTTTTTTTTAAATTGATGTGGCCCCAGTTATGCAATGCAAGTTATTTTTGAAGCAAAGTTCCCAATGTGATTAGGGTGACCATTGTTCTAATAGAGTAAACCATTTTTTTTTTCTTGGCGTATGTGAACATGGGACGAGAGTGAAAACAAACATTATGGATGCTGGAAGTTCTGAGCTACAGTTTCACACCAGCAGTCCGGTCAACTGCTATTTTAGATCGTGACTAAGTCTGTTTGTAAACTCATACCAAGTATACATACACTGATCAGCCACAACATCAAAACCATGGACAACTAAAGTATACGGCATAGATTTTACCTAAACAATGTTCCACACCCAAGAACACTCCTTTTGGGTAGCAACAGTCCCCCAAGTAAGACAATGAGCCCCACTACACCTCAAAAACTGATCAAGAAGAATTCGAGGAACACAACCAAGAGCTCACAGCGTCCAAACTCCCTTAATCCCAATCCGGTCGATCATCAATGGGATGCTTCAGAACAAGTCCAATCCATCAAGGTCGAAGTCAAACCCTGCAACCCAAGGGAACCAAACAATCTGCTGGCTTCCTGATGCCTGCTGGAAACCACAGGACACCACCAGAGATCCTGTATCTTTGCCCTGATGTCAGAACTGTTTTGCTTGCATAAAGAACACCTATGCAAATGTTATGCCGGCGGTTTTAAAGTTGTGGCTGATTGGTGTATAATGGTAATTAGTGAGGATAGTTCACTCTGCTATCTGGAGATAAAAGCTGATGCTGAATTTCAATTATATCCCCAGATAATGTGGTCTGCAACTACACATCAGGAAGTGTATTTATGTAAACTGACCTGGTATGACAGCAGCCCATGGGCCGATGTGTTTATAAATAATGTGTTTTCTACATTGCCCTCCTCAGACGGGAGGAAAATTAGTTTAAAAGATGCCTTCCCCCTGGGTGGGATCACCTAGGACAGAGAGAAAACATAAGATAATAGGTTATTTCAACAAGACAAACAATTTACATGATCACAGTCAATTGTAAACATCATTACTTGTGAATATGTTTCCCACACTTACTCTTCTGTGAAAGGAAGGTATGTAAAAATGTCTGCTGGATGTAAACATTGACAGCAGTGTCACAGGAACTTCCTGGCTGGGGTTGTGTATATATATGGTTTCAGCTCTTGGCAGCCCCAGCGGCCTGTAAAGACACACAGAAGAGCAATGTATTTAAAAAAAAATAAAAAAAAAAAAAAAAAAAAAATATATATATATATATATATATATATATATATATATATATATATATATATATATATATATATATATATATATATATATATATAGACACACACACACACATATATATAGGCTGGACCCGAATATCCGAATATTCGGTCGTGACGGTGGTATCCGAATATTAATTTTGAGATCCGAATATTCGGACCCCGACCCCCTCCAACCCCAATCCCCCCGCAGGTCAGACCATGTCATGCGATCGTTATTCGTCTTGTGAATTCGCCCAACGTGTCCCCCAGTCGGACATTACTATACAAACCGATCCTAATATTCGCCTCACCTCCTTACACTATTTATCAGAGCCAGAGAGCATAAAAACAGAAACAATCCTTAGATTTTATACTTTTTGGCAGTTCTTCAGCTACTCATCTGTGGCACACCATTCTGTCAGAATCAAGTCTAAGCTAAACACACATAAATCCATCTATCAGTAAGCTTAATCATGAAGCCTCTTCACTTATGAAGATCACTTTGCTGCCTCTTTAACCCTTCATACCGGATGTAATAATAATCCTGTTGTATGTTGTTTACAATTTATTACACACTATGAGATAAGTCTTGTAATTCTGTCAGTGTTCTAAGTCTTTTAATAGCTCGTGTTTGCATTATATCATATCTGAAAAAGCTGTGAGAGGGAAATCAGTTATTTGCATCAAAGAGATGAGCAGTAAGTATTGGCCTTTATTTTTAATTGAAAAAGCCACTCATGAGAAGTAAAACCACATACACAAATAAGGACATGAGGAAGGCTAAGAAAAGGATTAGGGTTATATCAGCACAAAGATTAGCTCTCTGGGTTTGACCATCATGAAGAACGGTGCATTAACCATATTTCTTTTTTTAAAGTTATTTTTTTTGGCCTTTTTCGGCTTTATTGATAGGTACAGTTGGAGAGGCAGACAGGAAAGTAGGGAGACGACATGCAGTGAAGGGCGGCAAGCGGGAATTGAACCCGGGCTGCTGCGTTGGGGACCAGCCTCTGTACATGGTTCGCTCGCTTAATCCGTTGAGTTATACGGACGCCCCGATTAACAATTTTTCTGAGCTGTGGGATAAATTGCCAGTTAACGGGGTCTTACAGGTAATCCTGCATTATGCAATTTAAGTGCGTGTATGACTTAATGCCATTACAGTTTAAATTTACGTGGATATACACAGTAGGGTGATAATAATAACTTGTGTAGAATATTGTGCATTCCAATAAACTACCATAAATACTACCACACAGTCTTAGTTTGTGCTAGAAAGGTTCTGGTTCATTTGCATGCTGTATTTCGATGTTGCAGGTTATGTTGTTACATTGCTTGAGATGACTCTGTATTCTAAATTGATTTAATCTAAAATTATTGAATTTGTTGTACTTTGACAACCATTTTTGAGGAATGTTTATGTTGATATCTAAGTTTTGGGAAAATGCTGTCCAGACAGGCAGAGAATTTTTAATACTTTTGTCTGCTGTCACAACAGAAATTAGTGCAGCATGAACTGTTCTTGGAATGCAACAACAAATGCCTAGAAACACCAGCGGAAGAATAGATTATTCCAATCTGCACCTTTTACCAGTTAAGTGACAAAAAGTTGCCCAAGAACTTGAACATACCCATCACTGAAGGTTTTCTAACAACTGCACTGTTTGAACTGCTGTAACAACAAATATTTTAGTTAGTATGCATTAGAATGTGATGTGAAAAACATGTTTATTTAGAAAAATAGCTTTGTATTGTATCTCTAACTGATAAATACATATGGTGGGCTTTTGCTGGACTCTTTACTGTTGATATTACACATTGTATCTACACAGTGTTCTCTGTTTGGTCAATGCACAGAGCCATACGTAATTAGGATCAGGCAAAAAGCAAGGCTGCTGTACTTAAACATAGATAGAAACAATGGATGCCAAGTAGCCCTTGGAATTTAGCTGAGGAGAGACTCCGAACAATTAGAGTGGTATCAATGGTTGGTCTATATACATGTCTGCTTCTTTACAGAATAAAACTAAGAACACAAAGGCAGCATCTTTACTGCTTTGTACTCATTTCAGAGTAAGATGCATGGATTACAGATAATTATATTAATTACAATTTAACCTTTATTTCAGCTGTAAATGGAACAAGACATGCACATCTTTATTGCATTTCCTAATAAGGACAAAGTGCAGACAAAAACAGGCACCTTAAAAGGTTCTGCCTAGATAACTATTAAACTATTCAAAGTTATACACAACATAGACATTATGGAGTATTAATAATAAAAATGCAGCTTGCAAAATAATCATCTATAATCACGGAGATGAGGACGAAGCATCCATCCCATCCAGCCTTTCATTTATAAAATCTAAAATAATTTGATAAAACTTAACTCTTAAAAAGCAGCATATCTACAACACACTACACCCAGAGTCATTTGAGACCTTTTTCAAGCCTCTACTGACACTTTCTTCACTTCCTGTTTGTCAGTGAATGTGACTTTACTTTCACTTTAGGTGAGTGAAGAGCACGTGCAACAGAATTCAAATCAGGAGACACAGTGATTTCATTAGCTAGTCACTACTTTGTCTTTCCAGCTATCAATCTGATAAAATATGCAGTGTTTTGGATTAACTGGACCCCTAAGTTTCTGCCTGACAAACACATTTCACCTGTAAAATTATCAACTGCACGAGCAAGCCAACCACATTTAAGCTGCAACACAGATAATGCATTGTGCTTTGGCTCATTTGCAGCTCCCCTCGTCAATTTAACTTTACTATCCCTTTCCTACATGTTTATTTTTCTTCTGGGTTATTGTTTTGTTGTGCCAAAGTGCTTTTCCAATACACTGCAACACTAATTTTCTTGAATCTCATCTTTGGGAGTCGGTACTACTTGCAGAGCTCAACAGTATAATTACAACTGTTCCCACAGTTCACGCATAGAAAAAAGGAAACCACAAAATGATGTGTGGGACTCCAGTCATACAGTCTCACTTTAATCGCAAGTGCAAATTCCCTCAAGTAGTTATTTCATATTTCCACTGGAATCTTCTGGATATTTGCTTGCTTTCTGCATTCCAAATATATGATGTAAAATATGACTAAACAAATTCTGCTTGAGACGGTTTATTTTTAACAGGAGCAACGCAGACTGCTGTCCAGGCACAGTGTTATGTTTGAAAGTCTGTCTGTTTTAGGCAAACAGTAAAGTTCTTAACCCTTTGCACTGGAGTCTGAATGCTGAAAAATGCCATACTTGGACATCCTGCCTGTTTTTCAACGACGAAGGGCCCCCTGCTTTATGACACATTCCATTTCTGTAGCATTCACCACAGCAACAGGTCATTCAATGTGATGCCACTGTTGTATTTTCACTCTGCTTCTGGTTTAAATGAATAAACAAACATCAATGAAGCCTATGAGATGGCAAAAAAAAGTACATTTCGTCCTTGCAGAATGTGGTTGGATGTTTATCTGAGAGAGTTTGTCATTTTTACTGCAAAATGAGTATAATCAGTGCTTGTTAAGACACATCATATTAAAGCATAAAGTGAGAGCAGCACTTACTGTGTCCCAAACTCCAGCGCTGGGGGCTGAAAATGCAAGGGCCTCCTATTCTCCCGTGTATATGGAGAAGAGCTGTTGGATAGAAAAACAAGACAAAATCATTCATCCATTTTTGTACATTTTACTGCGCAACTTAGGACAATAACACTCTTATTTCTGTTCCAACAGAGCAGTTGACTGTAAAAAAAATTATTACTGACCCATAGCAGCACTGAAAGGGGAAAATGATCATGCAAAGACTGAAAGTGATGGATCAATTTGAATGAAGTCTTTGTGCATGGAAATCATTACACATCCCCCTCAAGTTTGGTAAAAGGTTTAGATTAACTACATTTGATACAGTGACCTAAAATTAGCAATACATCACAAAACTGAATAAAACAATATTACACAATAGGAAAAGTAGCATGACTCTTACGTAATCATTCAGGACTTTCAACATAAAAATCAATAGTCTTGTTATTCTGTAGAAGCCATTCAATCTAACATCAAACCAGTTTTTTTTTTTAAAGCTTAGAAAAATGTAAACATACCTTGACTTAAATAATCATCAAACTAAGTTAAAATGAGGAAATTTGGATCTTGAAATGTTATCTCTATATAGGAACAACCATCGTCTTAAATTGTTTGTGAATTTGTCAAACCAGTCTCAGAGACAGTGCAGATTAAATTTTATAACTGCACAAGAAGAATCCCTGGTTCGTGGACCCCAGACTGTGAAACAAAACCTGAAGGAATGTGACAGCATGGAAAGTGGTGCGTCAAAATCATAAAATATCAGGAATCAGTACAGACAACTAATATGAATGGGTGTGTGATAAACTGGAGACTTCTTTCAAAATTGTCTGGCAGCAAGCTAAACATTCCCATAGTTAAAGTCAGATTAGATTTATGGCCCAATGACACAAATACTGCAAGATCAGTACGACTGGGTCAAAACATGACAGCAAATAAAATCACAAGGGATTCACTGACATCACTTTCTGTCAGACCAAGTACAAGCACTTAGATTTGTATTCTTAATAATAACATGACAGTTCTAATAATGAGGCGTTCTATCATCAAATGCATGTGATATGACTTGGCTAGCATGCAAACCTCGAAGCTACTGCTAGTCCAAATATCAGTAGTGAAGCTGAAGGCCAAAATGTCCTGCGACAAGCCATTGACGTGCTTTTTCAGGAAGTTATGCATCAGATTCTCTGATGTAGTAACAGCTGGGAATCTAATACTTGAGCTCTTGGACACTAAGGACAAAATATCACATTATCGACAACTGCTGCTCATCAAGAGCGATGTGCTAGGTGAGAGCTTCTGTTATTTTTACAGACCATGGGATGTCTCTGGACATTTTCCATTGCTCCTCCAGTGCTTGCTGCATTCTCCAGTTCAGTTCAAGTTCATTGTATAACAAAGACATATTTCTAACAAATCACATTATGCTAAAATACAGCAAAAATGTTGCTGCTGGCTCATAATGAATGTACCAATGAAAAATAGGATGTAAAGTACAGATTGAACAGCACGAGGAGGGGCGAATACTCTAAAGTTCATCTGCCGCTTGCAGTTTATACAATAACTACTCTTCTCTCACTGTCACTTCCTTAAAACAAACACAAGAAGGCTCAGTGAAATATATTAAGCTATAAAAAAAAAAGCAGGGAGTGGTTATAATTCTCTTCAGCTAGCATATTCTCCTGGCCATTATAGCTAGTTAAAACTGGCTATTATTCACATTAATAACAGTTCCTCATTATGAATACCCTCTTTTTACAGCTTTATGGGGTCTGCTGTAGAGGGCAGGCATGGATACAGAAGAGGAAGTGACTGATATTGTGGTCACAGTGCAAGTTTCGAGACAAGACTGAAGGTGGTTGACATTTTGACTGCATATGAGCAAGATGTTTCCATCTACACCAGGGATGTCAAACCTATGACCCGCGGGCCAAAACCGGCCCACCAGAGGGTCCAATCCATTTTGCAAAGTGTAATAATTACATAGACAGCTTTAACTACAAATTTTCAATAAAATTGCTATATTAAATTTGTCCACTGTACTGCCACAATTTTTATGTATTTTTTTATGTATAAATTTTATACATTTACAAGGAAGAGGGATAACTTAACCGAGTTCCTTAATAGTTCCCATATATTTTCTATAGTGTGTCCGCCCATGTGGTGAAGATTCTACACAGATGTGGAAATGAATATAAAATTAAAATAATTTCTTGATCTTGACACGTTGTTTTGATTACAAAGTTAAATACTATATTGTTCAGTTCCAGATACCTGTGACTGAATGTGTTGTGCCTTTGTAGATATTCTGTGATCTGTAAGTTGTAATGTGCAAATGATAAACTGAGGTATAATGTTGTTGAAATTTAACTTATTTTTTCTTAAGAAAATTCATGTTTTGTAAAATGAAAGTTCACTAAATGTAAACATCTTCAGAATGTACTTTTTGGCACTAAAACAAAGGGAAATGTTTGGAGTTATTATTTATAGGTTATTATGCTCAGATTTTACTGGTCCGGCCCACCTGTGATCAAACTGGGCTACATGTGGCCCCTGAACTATAGTGAGTTCGACACCCCTAATCGACACTAATCTGAGTCAACAGACAAGCTTCAGATAAAAATCAGTTTGGAAGCAGCCCAGGTTCACCTGACACATCTGTTGCATGCATGCACACACCTGTGCATCTGATGACAGCAAAAGCATGATATGCTGGCTTAGTCTTGTAATCTTGCATAATTTGAAAACACAACATGAGTTACAAAAGAATTTCACCTCGAATATAAAGCTTGCCCCAGGGCACTCCCTTCACTACTTTGATTAAGCATTTAGGATATTAACTCTGTCCTGACACATCTGCAACATTGCTTTACATCCTGACTTTTGTCAAATACTAACTGCTTAAAAAACAATATTTTCTGTATTGGCATCTGACTGCATTTCTTCGATCAAGTGATTATTTTTTAAAAACATGACTTTAAACAATGTGCAATTGTGCGAATAAACGTAAAAGGAGGAGAGCAGTCTCTCATTTGCAAATTTGGAATTTGATTATTATTATTATAAAGAGTTTTACAACTAAGGCGCCGTTTCCACCATGAATGACGACCCATATGGGTTGCGTAGTGGGGTAGGGTAACATAAAATAATTGCTGACACAGTTTCTCACTGCTGCGGCATATCTCATCCAAATAACTGGAAGGACGCAACGATTTGCAATATTCTAAAAGAGAAATGAAGTATCTGTCACTAGGGCAGGAAAAAAAAGAACAACTGTCATGCTGCTGTTGGAACAACTCCTACTTAAAAGGTGATTTGGAAGCAGGGTTTTTTTTTTGCCAGCAGTGATAATTCTTAGTTTGCTGCTGCTGGTGAAAAGTACATAAAATAATTTTGGAACTAAACCAAAAAGACCCTTCAGGGCTGAAAGTAAACTGTAAACTGAGGCTCATGTCAGAAGCACTCAATGTTCTACTAATGTGCTAGAATCAATGTTATAAAGGAAGAAAAACACCAAAAAACAGTCTTCTAATGATAATTATGCATACCAAGGCTCACTAAATACAGTACATGGGTTGATATGACACAATCTCAGAGTGTTAGAACTGGATCATGGAGCATGGAAAAGGTGGCTTGGTCTGAGTCAGTGTCAGTTTGTTACATCGTGGATATGTGTGCATTGTTTGCTTGGAGAAGAGATAGCAGCAGGATGCACCAATAGGAGGAGGAAAGCCTTGGTTACTAGCATTCATGTAGATGATACTTTGGCAATGCAGTCACATACACCACTTGATGTCAAAAATTTTTCCTGGCGTGCGGCCTTCTTCAGCAGTATAAGCCACATTGCAAAAACTGTTCAGAAACGGTTTGAGGAAGATGAAGGTGTAGCTTCGTCCTCTAAACTCTGCAGATCTCAATCTGGTCAAGCATCTGTATGATACAAAGAACCTGCTGTTACGTCTTGGTACTTGATCCCACAGGGCACCAGTTTCAGGGGTCGAAGCTGTTTGTGCAGCTTGAGGAGGACCTACATAACATTAATCAGGAGGTTTTAATGTTGTGGCTGATTCATGCATGCACTGCAGCTTGACAATAATATAATTTCTTTCTTAGAGTACAATTAACAATGTCACAAGAACCAATACTTCTGTAAAAGTCAAAAGACTAATAATGTGATGTGCTTCTATGGTACTGAAAGCACTGAAGATGCCATAGGTACTGGAGATACTGGACAAAAACACCAACATGAGGAATGGTAGCAGCCAATGCAGGTGTAGCAACAGGTGTCATGAATGGGGACATTATGCATCAGATGATCAGGGACAAATGTAGACCATCAAAAGCCAGTATGCAAATGAATGCAAAGGAAGAAAATCCTCAAACTAATCTAAACACCAAAGACCGTATTCACAGTGAGCAAGTTTCAGCTTTGCTCCGCACACAACATTCACAAAGGCTAACTTTATCTTGTTTAAGCTAACAGAGCAATAGCTCATAACTTGTTGGATTTGTTTATAACTTTGAGTGTGTTATCATTCGTGTCAAAATGTGGCACTGAGCATGCCCATGTTAGAGCGTTATGTGTGATGCAGTTTATGCTGAATCCCATAATCATTCCATAATAATTTGTTTTGATTAATGTTTGTGTTGAATTCAATATTTGGAATCATGAAATTAAAGTGGGGTTGGTGCTGACAACCACATTTCTAGTATTATCACATCCTGAAGTAAAAACATTACAGAAGTTAAAGTAATGTCAAGGACGAACTGAGTGCTGCTGAGGCCACTCCTGCACAAATTTTATAAAAAATTGTGCATGTGAAGTTAATGAGTAAACTGTGGCTGTCACCACAGTGAACAGTTTACAGAAAGATCTGAGGGCGCTGTACAGCTCTGTATCTTTTGTTTTAGTGCTTAACAGAAGACTGTTTACTGCTGGGAGGGGAAACTACAAACTTGACAAATGGAGCTGTTGAAAAACACTGATAAATGACTTTACACCCAGGCCCAGAAACGCTGTCACTAGCCGCCCCTGCCAAAACTCTGCTGAACTGCATCAATTCCAAATGGAATAAATCGGAAAAATAGCTGAAATGAAAATGATTACTAACAAATGTGAAAACCTCTTCATCTTCCTTCCTCTATGGCCAATTAATAGGAGATGATTTTTGCTGTTGTGCCCTAAAAAGCATGAAAAAGAGGGGAAATAAAGAAAAGGGTGGACGTGCTCTGGACTAATTATTCGCAACGAGTATTGGGAGCTTGCAACACAGTTCAGAAATGTCCACTACTACATTGCTACGCTCTGTGTGCTATTTTCCTTGTCAGATACTGATGTTATGATAACAGAAGTCTGTTGACAATTAAATAGGTAAGAAGAAAACGGGATGCCGGACTGGAATGACAGAATAGATGGTACAGACATGGCATTAGAATGGAAATACGTATGCTCCCTGCAAGAAACATCCGTGCTGTCAGTAGTCATCCAATGAGTGCACATGCAGGGATATACAATTTGATCAAATGAACTCTAATTACTGAAGAATTCATGATTAAAACCTGTTAAGAATCTAATTTTATTAGGATGAAAACTAGGGACAACCTGTCTGACACTCCTAGATCACACAAGCATGCTTATATTGCTTTATTTACAAGCATGCATTTCCAGTTTTTAACGGTGAAAAACTCTTGTTCCTTTTAAAACTCGATGAACTTAGTCTAAGTTTTTTTATGCAGAAATTTCAAATGGAAAAAAGTAACATCACCATGGAAACGAATGTGTCACAAAGGAAACTGTGTAAATTACATGCAAAGTGAACGTCCAACAGCTTTGCCAAAAACAAAAAAACAACAAAAAAAATAAATACGTCATTCTACTTATGTTGTGATATTAACAAGATGTTTAGTAGAAGGTTACCATCTAATAAAACATAAGCGCAGTGCCAGGTCAGCACTCAGTGTCTTATTTGTTTGCTCTCTCTCTTTCTCTTTCAGAGATTATACTTCTTTATTTTCCATTTACTTTACACCAGAAAGCTGTTCATAAGTTGATGTTAATTTGTAGATTTATGCGGCAGATGCTGCAGCATACTGTTAGCAATAATGATAGTTTTCTGCTTCTCAGTTATGACCACTCATTCACCTGCCCTGAAGGACTGAGTGGCCCTAATGCTTCATTGTTTTGAGCGATAAATGTCTTCTCTTTTGATTATACTGCAGGTTGAGTAATAATATAACACAAGGAAACACAGGGTTATAACGTGATGAGAGGAACACTGTCTTCTGTGTTATATAACAAGTGCTTCTCTCGCTCTCTCTCTCTGTACAGTTCTAATTGTTTGTTAATTCATTGCCTGTCAAACGGTGTAATTTCAAACAGTGTTACTCGGAGTGGAAAACTGTGTGTGGGTGAGCATATGAGGGGTCAAATGTGAGAGGGAAATGAGGTTGCCTGGCCCTGCAGAGGAGTCTGGTGTGACGCAGAGCGCACACAGAGTGAGCCTTGTCTGAATGTCAGCAATTTCAACATACATGACCATTTATCTAATTGAAAGCACACTACTATGACAACCTGGGGGAAAAAAACACTGCTGTTAAAGACAATGCGTAGGAAACCACAACGTAATAATGTACATATGCTGACAAACACAGACGCAAAATTGACTTGTGTCAACAGGCACAAGTCAGATTTAATGTTAACCCTCCTGTTATGTTGCAGGTCAAAAAATTATGAAGTTTTTTTTAATATGAAACGTCTTCTGCTTGGCTGAATAAGTGTAATCAACATATAAAATGAAAGAAGGGATGAGTCAAATACCGATCACGTGACATCGTCCAGTGGGGGAAAGATGAAGGGACGAGGGGAGGGGGGAGAAGATCTGAATATTCTGATCTCAAAATAAATATTCGGATACCACCTTAACGACCGAACATTCGGATGTTCGCGTCCAGCCCTAATGAAAATGGCTCATTTCACATATTTGCAAACCCACCCTGAGCAGAAAAGGGGTCTTGTGTAAATTTATCAACATCACTCCATTATAAGACAAAAATTCAAATGTAAAATAAAAAAAAAAAAATCAATGTCATGTAAAACTACTGTATTTCTTTTCTAATGTACATTACAGAAGGTTTTAACATGCATTTTATGAAAAATGAGTGAATTATCCTCCTGGAACCATGATCTGTGAGAGGTAAAGAACACCACTGCACTAAATATTGATAGACATGGTTAGTAATGGAGTAAATAATGAGATATGAACTATGTTTATTGGGATTGTTTTGGTTTCTTACTTTTGTGGATAATTAAACATGCCTCAGGTCAAACTGATGCAGGAACATCATTGCTGTTCCTGGGAAACGAACATAACAGGAAGGTTAAAACACAAAGTGGGAAACATACTGCACTCTCTTTAATAGTTGGTCGTGTGAGGTTCTCCTGTACGTCTTTAAAAGGTATTTACCGTGTCATTCGTATTACTAAATTAGTATTTTCTGTAAATTAAACAGCAGCTGCCGTTGAAGACAAACCCAGCCTCTCAACAAGTGTACCACTGAGCTATAGTCCAAGGGTTCTCTCCGCCACCACAGTACAAAAATAACAAGTTATGTCTGGTGCTATTTGATCCCCTGGATCTAACTCAAATAAAGTCAGTGTCAGCAGTGACCTCAGCCGTGCTCCAGGGGAGAGGTCAGGACCAGATAAGAGTTTAGGTTAACTATTGTTCACAGACATGTTTACAGTAGACAGGGAAACAGTGAAATCAAAACCACATGCCAGAGTATTAACAGCACACTGCAGTGAGGAGTCAGTTCATCCAAGAAGGATGTTGTAAAGGAAATCATAAGAAATAACTGAGGGATAAAGAGCTAAAAAAGACAAGGAGACGAGATAAGACCTTTTTACACTAGACTGCATGCATAAAGATATCGTTAACCTCTGTATTAGCCTTCTACTTTGCTCTTCAGGCTGAGGGAGAGTGATGGCAGGTCTGACAAGCGCCTGATAACCCAGGCACGAGAGGCCTCGCAGCCCACAGCTCTGAAGGTCTTGAGGTCAAGCAGCACTGCAAAGCCTCTTCTGCTTCTCACCTCTCCGGATTTAAAAATAGCCATATTCCCACACTGTTCTGCAACTGTCGGCCGCATGTGCACCGAATGAACTTCACATTAAACTTGGAAGCTTGTCCTTTCAAAGAGGAGTACTCCACTAAGACATCTGACTTATTTTCAAAATTCCAACATAACAGGATTTTTTTCACTAAACCGATGCCACCTGATAGACAGCCACTTCTTGGAGGCTTTTTTTTAAAAATCTGTAATCTCCAAACTCAAAATACGACAACCCTGATGGCATCATTATGTCATTGTTAGGGTTATTTTATCCAGATTTGGGAAAATTTCCTCCAAAGCCACAGAAAACATAAAAAACAGACACGTGAGTAATAGTCACATTGTAGTATTCATTCAATAAAATTGGTGGCCCTTAAACATACTTTCACTACATTACTGCCTACTTGCACACAATCTACACAGTTTTTAGCTTTAGTATATATAATTATGTAATTTTTGTACATAATTATACTTCTATATTTTTTTGTTTTTGTGTGCTCTTCTCTTATCTCTTATTTCTGCATATTCTGTTTAATACACTATTGGTTTCTTCAATTCCCCACCTATCAACCATAAGATGTATGTACTACAATATCAAATAGAGTATTAAAACCATGGCATACTTCAGTTCATTACTATTTAATGCTAGCGGCAGCTCCTAGAGACATTTGTAGTGGATATTTATTTTCACTAGACTACATTAGAGACATTTCTTTAAAAAATTCAGACATCATATTAATGCCATAATGTTGCCACAACTGCATGGTCCAGTCAAGCTGGGTTATGCAACACAATACAAACATCTTGCAGAGAGATGTTATGGTACAAACGATCACAACGTGTGCATCGCACTTTGCCTGTTTCGGCATATGACAGGCTGCAGTCTTTACATTCACTTTCCAGAGACAACCACGGAGCAGAAGGAAAAGCTAGAATATGTGCATGATGTAAAAAATATCAAACATCAACGAGACTGCTGTGTTTCTCAGCAGACATTTACATCACTAGCCTATCACTATATATCATATATAATGTTCATATTACGTTCAAAGGATTTATTCCCCAAACTATTTTCTGCAGGATTAAAAACAGCTGGGAAAGACAGACCTTCTCCTCCTTTTTCTATCAAGGAGTTCTAAAATTAGTCAGGAATTTGGTTCTGTGCCTCTGTAACACACGCCCCCAAAACTCTCTCTCCGTCACATACCCCCTCACTCACCAACATAAACAACATAGGCTGCATACAGGGCGAGACTTTTAAAAGGTCCCTCTACGCCAGCTCGTTACTGTGAAACCACACCGTGTCATTTGTCAGTCTGCATACAAAAACATGTCACATATTAAGCAAACCATTTAACAGAGCCCTTCTCTAATGTTAGTGAATACGTTACACCTTTTTCTAAACACCACTTCTTTTGTACGCTAAATCACACAACAGTTTTTCCACTGGGCTGCGCACAAACCAAATTCACAATACAGCACGATACAACTCTAATCTGCGCTTTAGAAGAGAAACACCTTTGTATGATACAATCTGGCACACAGGTGGAAACCCTTCATTGACTACTTAAATTCATTGAACCTATGTGTGACTTTCTATGACCAGTGTTTGAACTAGCAAAGTAGGCAGGTTGGAACGTCTCTTGCACCTTTTCATCCGGGGCTGCTGACTGTTATGCATGTGTAATGCATTACAAACGTGTGAAAAGAACCCACAGAAGGGTATCAGTCTCGAGCCGTGTGCAGAGAAAAAACGAAAAAAATTTACCTGTCTTCTAGTGGAAGACCATCTTTTCTTCGCTCTTTCTCCACCTGATGATAAAAGAAAAGACATGTTAGTATGGTCAGAGCAGTAAACTTAAACTCTTTTATTCAACATCAACACTGCAGACTTGAAGGAATCATATTTAAAGGAATCTGTGAGATATACATATGCTTATTGGTATGCTAATCTGCCACCTGACTACAACTGGGTGATTTTCATGCATGAGAGGTTTACTGTACATTGTTACAGCACTAACTGCTCTGCTCCACTTCCACACCTTCTTGAAATGCTCCATTTTTGCATAAAATATGATTTCGCTGTACACTGTGAACCAGGAAAACCAAGAAAAAAAATGGATTTGCTTCAGGAGAATAAAACTGGCATTAAATCCTTTGCATCCGGACTCTAAATTAGACAGCAGGCAGCGATTCTGCCAGTCCTGGCACAGTATACTGTAGCTCTCAAGAGGGAAAAAATGCACATCCAGCTAGTCCACTAACATGTTCTCACCATGTACATGCAAGATTACAATGTCACTGATGCAAAATTGCTGAGCAGTGACTAAAGATTTATTGATACCATACATTTTTAGCCATGCATATATTAGTCTAATTTAAAGGTTTACAAGCAAATGAGTAAAATCCTAAAAATCAGTATGGAAACTGACATAGTCCTTCAAGTTTTCTATTTACTAATAAGCACTAATATGTTCGAATACTGCCTTGAATTCATACAATTATCACATATGTAGAAATTTAGTTAACCCTACTTGAGGAGAAATTTTACTTATATCAGTGGGTAGGTAGCTGGTTTTCTGCAAAACAAAAGCCTAGAGTCACCATGACCTAACAAAATCCTTTCAAGGTCAATAGTATGAGTTACTTTAATTCAATGAGACCTAGGGAAACATAACCATACAGCAGTTCTGTTTGCATGACAGCAAACAGCAGACAGTTAACTACAGTGTAGTACTTTATGATTGCCATGCATGGTCTGTAGAGATAAGCACTGGTCTCTTCAAACACAGAAAACACAGTTTCCTTGAAAACAGTTTGGGGCCTATAGCTGTATAACAACACCAGTTTAGGACATATGCAAGTTCAGTCTTCATGAAATGTTGCCATGGTTCCTGAACGGTTATGCTAGGGCTGCATGAAACTGGAAATAACTGACACTGAGATATTTTGTTTATTTGCTATATAAACGATTGTTAAAAGGCACAGGAGTTTTATTAGAGAATAATTAAGCCCTCTAGAATAATTTGTAGTCCAAAGAAACTTTAATTAATTTTAAAATGCTGAAACATGACTTTGAGTGTGAACAGTTTGGCGCCTTTCTCATATGGTAAGAAACTGGCAAAGACATCTGAAATAGTTTTTGGATTAGGACGGCATTCAGATCTGGCTTTGCACTCATCATACAGAGCCTTGTGGCACTGAATTAAATGGCAGAATAAATTAGTCGATTTGCCTCATTTAGTGCGAACATTGCAAGACATTGCTGAAAGTATAGCAGTGTTTAATCAGCATCATCCTTTCTGTAGCCTGAATATTTCCATATAACTGACTAGGGCTGCATGACTATGGCCAAAATGATAATCACAACTATTAAGCTCATGAGTAATCCATTTATCTCAATCATATGTTGACTTCAGGAGCAAAAATGTTTCATTGCACTTTACTCTTAGTAATGGACGTGAGCTGAAAAAAAGTGAAGAGCTGAGCTGGCCTTCTACACTCACCACCAAACTATCAGAGGAATGGACTGTGTGGAGTCAGACTATATAATATCTGATGCTTTTTGGTTGTTTTTTTTACAACCTACTGTTGTTGCTCTACGGATGACAGTGTCCACCTGTTGATCAAAAACTACATCTTGTGTGCCTAAGCAACTCCTTTTCTTGAAAACTTCCTTGATAACTGCTGTTTACAACTGCTGTCAACTAATATCTTGATGTTTTCTTTCTTTAAATCTGAAAGACGACTTCAAATTATGCAATTTTTCCCCAATCACAGAACAATTCAACTGCACACCTACTACAAATCATAACTATATTGGTAGAACTTTAATTTTTGGATATGAAAATGTATGGACATATTATAGTACAGTAATTTCCTTCTTTTATTTCACAGCGTCTTTTCATATACCTCAGACAGATGTACGACCACAAATTATTTTCAAAGAGTGAAATAAGGTGTTGCAATTTACCCAAATTGAAACCAGGTGATTTTAGTTTCTGTAAGTGGAGCTTTCTCTGAGAAGAGCACACACTTTGAATGTCACAATGGCATTTGATCCAAGTTAATTTAATTGAGGAAAGCCAAAATCAGGATGGTGATTGTTACTGCACTCATTTTCCAGCCCTGCAACTCATTTTGCGTTGAATTTTAACATTCAAATCTTCCTTTCCAGTGTTTCTCACCTGTGTCTTGCTCAGTTTGCTGTACATACAGACTACTCAGTCAAGCCAAGAAACTTTAAATTGGAGTAAATTATGTTACATCAAAAAGACTCCTCTTGTGGATTAGTTTTGGCAAATGAGAACTGTGTGAGTCCTGTTTCTTGTATCATGCAGCAAAAAGTGTTGTAGCATGTGCTTGCCTTGTATTGCAGGAAGTGCAACGACACTACTGCGCATGTGCACACTGCAATGTCGATGGTTTACTATAACTCATACAGAACTTCATATCCTCTCTCTCATATTTGTAAACTACTCTACTACACCAAATCCTTTCATTAAATACTATCATTCTTGCTGTATTGTGAACAAATGTTGACAAGAACTTAAGAAGATGACTCAAAATGTGAAAGAATTTATACTCAGGTAGGTACATTTTTATTTGTCTCTAAGGGAATTGCTGCAAATCCAATAGTAGTGCAGCTTTATAATTATACTGGATTTATAGGATTTCTGCAGCAATGGAATAATGCACCTCAGTTTTTCAGGTATGCAATTACCTCAATTCTCATCTAGTTAGTGTATTTGTAAAATGCTTCTTAGGTATATTTGCAACTAATTTACTGTATCTCATATTGCAAAATACTAATAAATACACTAGTATTGACATAATCTCATCTGCTAAACATGGCAGCAGTTACAAGCTACAGCTTGAAAACCTGCAGTTGCCGCAGTCTTTTTTCATTGTGCATTCTATCTGTGATGCCTCCAGCACATTTGAAGCTTGGCACATTAATGGCTTAACTGAACGAGACAAAACCAATTTTCCTGCTGAGTAAGCACAACAATGAACTAACACTTCTAATGCTGCTCACTGCAGCAGGTGGGCTATTGAACTATGATGAGGAATAGTCAAAAGCAGAACGGCAGAATCTGTAAATGAAGTGGATTCTGGTTGCAGGGATTTGAAGATGAATGCGACAGTTTAAATATTTATGACAATGGTTTGTATACGACACACAAAACTGAAAGGGAAGAGGACAGAGATAAAACTTCGACTATTTTTGGAGTTCCTCTAGGACTGGATCAACCTGCTTAGTCTTGAGGCCAATCTAAAACATAACTCAATGGTTGTAAAAATCCCAGGAGAGGAAAATGACAGCCATTACAAACTCATAATTCTACTAATACACACATTATCTGCTCAGTTTTGATATCTACTGCCCATATTTGATTTTTATTATTAAATAAGGCACAAGACACAGCACTTCCTGGATCACTACTTCAATAAGCAGCACACACTAAAAAATGTCTAATTGCACTTTTTCTGACAGATGTTGCAATTTGCAATATATATTTTTTGTATAGTTGTTTGAAATGTGATCAATTTTACCACACAAGGCACCATCAAAAAGCATAACTGTCTAACAACAACAGCTTAAACTGAGACGTACTGTTAAATAACAAGACTGGACTTGTGTCAGTGAAAAAAAGTTTTAATCTGCTTGAAGTACAAAATATTGAATAACAGCATTAGCCTGATTATCTAATAGCTACACTTTCTGCATCCTAAATGGCAGCCTTTGCAATTTGATAATTTTGTTTATCCCTTTTGATTTTAAATCAATCAACTGTTCAGACCCACTACTTAACCAGCTGACCACCAGCAGAGTATTGAAGATGTCATGCTCTGTTTCACACAGCCCATGTAACTGAGACAGTCGCTCCATTCACCGCTAAACATGACACCTAACAATGTTAACAATTCTGGCATCTGCCAATTGATCTCCAAGGTAGGATGAGTAAACAAAAAAAGCACATCCAACGAAAGATGCGCTCCCTCCAGCACTCTTTTATTCACATTAATGATTGAGCAGTTTATCTGGCTAACATGGAGTATTCACTTCAATGCTATCTGTGTTATCGCTAACCTCTGTGTGTTTATATTGATTCTATCAGGTTGCAGACTGCAGCAGAAAGCCTTTAAGATCTTATTAAATACACCGGCAAATTCCTGTTTCTACTATTTATACTGTTTGTCAAACTGTACGAAAAGGCTCCAATCTCAATGCAAAAAAGGTGACCATTGAAAAGCACTTCAGTTATCTGTTTTTGTCTTGCAGAAAAATGCCACACCTCCCCTCAGGTAACATGACAAGTCAGCTGGTGGCCTCATGACAGGTTATCAGTAAACAGTCAACTCCTGCTGTTTGCACGCCTCTTGCTCCACCATTACGTAATCACCACAAACGTCTACCTAGAAATTATCAGAAAACTGTATTGTAGATCATTAAAAAAAACTGCACAACTAACTTGAAAATGTGCAAACCACAGAAGCTGCGTGAAAAGGTGAAAAACTGCAGACTCGTTCCTGACATGCTCTCAGTATGTTCTGCTGATTGAACTCCACAATGGACACTATGTACAAAAGAAAATGAGGAGGAGCCACATGGCAGGTGGCCTCCCGATTTCTGCTTTCATTCCAGAGTTAAACTGCGCTTTCTAGCAAAATAACTGAGAGATTCGTGCATGACTCTTGCAGACAAAAATCTTGGATAACATCACATAATGGAGCACAACTCTAGTGTCCGCTGAATGAAGCCAGTGGTGATGCTCTGAGCCACACACGTGTTCATTCATATGGCTGCATTTGAGAGCGGTTCAATAAATATTCTCAGTACAAGCACACATAAAAAGAAAGAAAGACAGAAAGTGTGATTACCTGGAGTGGGACTAATGGGTCTGCATCCTCTGGCTGCCAGACCTCGACCACGCTGGTGGACATCTGACTCAGGGCTTTGTGGGGAGCAACAAACAGTTAGACTGCTGCACATTGCATAGGAAAAACACTGCATGATACTCAAGCAGACGATAGAATAACAACATAGCAACCCCTTTGAAAACATCACTGGTTATTACAAATGAATAAACCACAACGGGGAGCAAGATAATCGCACAGACAAGTGAGGAAATGACTTCGCCTCGGCAGCCTGGACTGACAAAGGCTGTTTGCTAGCCGTTTGTTTAGCACGTTAGCTCGGCAGCTAACGAACTTGGCAAACACCTCTCCAGTGCTGCTGCTGCGGTAAACACGGCTGTGTTAGCATCCAGCTTTCAACGATGTTTACATTTATCACACCGACAGCCATTAAGTGTCCAATTTAAACCCTCTAATTATCCGCTACTTCCCCCATCTGAGTAAGTTAGTTAAAAAAAAAATAAACAGCACGGGCAGCTAGCATAAACTAACACTAGCAGGCTGATAAAACATTAAGCTACAACCGCCTTCCAAGTTGAAAAAACATTAAAATATGCCTTAAACACCACCATTTGAGCATTTATTCAGAATATTCCTCACATATTTACACAGTTGGAGAATCACTGGTGACTCGTTTCCCAGTGTTTGCTGTCAAGTCAGCCTAGCTAACTTAACGTACATTTTTTCCCGTCGTGTTCGCCCCCCGAAGACGAGAATAAAGGTGAGCACCAACCTTGCAGCTGAGCCCCTCCGTGCTGTACGCAGGGTAAAAGTAATTGTAGTATTCCTAGTAATATATTGATCCACGTTTTCCTGTGACAGTGGCTGCCTTGGTGGAAGTCCTGAAGCCCCGCCATGCTGCCCTCTCAGCTAGCAGCTCGCCTTGTGTGTCGCTGCGTCGCTCTTTCTTCCCCTCAGCAGCAGCTCCAGCAGCGGCAGCTCCAGCAGCGGCTCCCTCCCTCCGTCCGTCCCGCCCCGCCTGCTCCTCTCAGCCGACAGGGACGGATCACACCGGAGCCGCTTCCACTGGGGCTGCTGGACAAGGTAAGCTCTACAAATTCAACAAAAAAAGGCAAAATGCAAAGATTAACATGCATAAAGTGACGCAGTGGAGATGAATGCTGTGGCTCAGCATGAGTATAGTTCTACTGTACAACAAATAAAAAATGCTACATTCATTTGGTAGCTACATTTACTTTTATCTTCCAGATAAACATAGAAAAAATGTTTGTCAGGTGGTTTATGAAGCAACAGTACACAGAACACTTAATGCATCAAGAATGACAACACACATATATATACTATAATACATATAATACTACCGTTCAAAACGTTTGGAGTCACTTAGAAATGTCCTTATTTTTGTGCAAAAGCATTTTTTTCAATGAGGATAACATATTAAATTAATCACAAATACAGTCTAGATATTGTTCTAGACAAATGCAAAGATTAACAAGCATAAAGTGATGCAGAGGAGTTGAATACTGTGGCTCAGCAGGAATGTACTTCTACTGTACAACAAATAAATAAGACATTTTGTATTTTTACGATGTTCATTTGGTAGTTATTATTGGTTTATTATTATTATTATTATCAGTTTATTTAAAAAGGGACCATGTACAGTATTAAACATAAATGTTGCCATTTGATGCATTGATGTGAATTCAATCTGCAGTCCCTAAATATATTGTTGAGTTATAAAACTCAACAGTGTAGTTCTACTGTACAACAAATTAAAAATACATTTTGTAATTTTTTTGATAGCTATAATCACTTTTATCTTTACAGATGAAGATTTACAGAGAAAAACACATTTGTCAGTTGGTTTATGAAGCTCAACAGTAGATACAACAGTTAAACCTACTTAAACTAATAGCTTAGCTGTTATTATTATTTTAACTTTACAGAATAAGATTTACATAGAAAAACATGTTTGTCTGTTGGCTTATGAAGCTCGACAGTAGATAAAACAGTTAAAGTTATCTTCACCTCAACCAACTACACCATTAAAAGTCTACTTACTTATTGATGCAGAAGGAAATAACTCATATATTAATAACAGCATTATAACATTTATAAAGATCATCATGTATTAAGTTAATCATCAATCAAATAACAAATCTGACTCAGTTACAGCAGTTCTGTCAGGAGGAATGGGCCAAAATTCCAGCAAACTATTGTGAGAAGCTTGTGGAAGGATACGCAAAACATCTGACCCAAGTCATAGAGTAGTAGTAGCAGACAATGCTACTAAATACTAAGGAAATGTATGTAAACTTGTGACTCAGAAGAAAGTAATAAAAAATGTTCTAAAAAGTCTCTCTCTCATTATTCTGGCATTTAACAAATAGAAATTATTTCAGTAATCCTAACTGACCTAAAACAGGAAAAGGTTAGTCTGATTTAATGTCAGACAATGAGAAAAAAAATAAAGGTTATGTGTCTTTTTATACAGTATATGTAAACATCTTGTTCCAACTGTATATGCAATAGCTACTTTAAGGTTTTTACAGTGGAAAAAAAACAGAAGCTTATAAAATGTGAGGCACTGATTGAGATTAAACTAAAGGTTTCTGATCTTTTTAACTTGTGACCTCTTAGAACAGCTACGAAAAATATAAAATTATTATTATACATCAGCTTCACCAGTAAAAAGCTGCATTATCAACAATCTATTAACACATTTTACAATAATTTCTCCATCACAGGGGACATTTTATGGCAGAACCAGGACTTTTTGATGATATTTCTTTAATTTACACAAGAAAGTAGTACACATTTGTACTGTTACTTCAGTAAATCACCACTGACACTACTGAGAAGCATGTGGAAACACCTATTACACTTGAAATGAGTAAAAACCAGTTCTAAACCTCCTTCACAGAAACACTTAAAAATACATGCGGTCGGTGCTCTTTATGCAGCAGTTTGATGTTGTGTATTAGTCTGTGGGACTGTATTTAGGTTACGTGAAAGTCTTTCGTCAGCCGAAGTACTGCATTGTTGATCTATTTGGAGAACAAGGCACGTTTAACAAAACAAGCTGCAATTAGTAGGACTCTAAATGAGCTTAAACTGTTCAGTCTTCGAGCAGGGCCTTGACATTCAGCATGTCAGACTCATGAATCACAGGACTGGTCGGGCAGGTACGCACATGAATCCTCACTCAGGTTGCTTTTCTGTGGGTGTGTCAGTTCAAACAAACTGCAGCTCAGCATTTAGAATATTTCGTTATTTTTGTTGTTGGCTGGATCAGTGTTGCTACAGTCATCAGTGCACTTTGACAAGGAGCTTAAGATTGCCAAAATAAATAAATGCAGAACATGCAAGAATGCAATGAAACTTGCAGTAATGAAACAGCAACAGTAGGAATAACAAAAACGAGCCTTTAATCAGGAAAAAAAATGAATTTCACTGCTAACATACTCTTTAACAGCTTACAGAAAATGTAACTTGGGCTGAGAAGTTGCAAATCAACATATTTGCATCGACCTCATGGACTGGAAAGAAAACCAAATGGACGAGCAAAGTAAGACAAGCGCAACGCACATTTAATATTTAAATGAACAAACCTAGACACAATGGCTTTGTCAAGTAGGTCACTGAGTAAACTCGGAACGCACAACTACCTGTTTTGCATCTAGTTCGACAGAAAAAAGGGAGGAAAAAAACAGGGCGATAGTCATTCTGGGCATGTCACGACAGCAGTGTTCCTTTTTTTGTTCAGACAGAAAGTGAGTGTGCAGGCCTGAAATAAATGGTTGCTTTTACGATGGATTTTGCTACGTTCTGGTGGCAATTTACAAAGAAGTTAACATTGAAAGATTGCGCAGATACCGCAAAAAGACTTTTGGAAGCAGTATAGCTGTAGAATCACGGCTGTAAAACTCAGAGGGCCAGTTTCTTTGTACTAAAAAAAGAGGTTCAACACAGAGAAAATGTATTTTATAAACAGCATTGTACACAAAACATAACCTAAACATATTCTCTATACTCTGCCATCAGCTCCAGTACACTTTCTGTTATTCAAGATTACTGGAAGTAAAAAAAAGAAAGAAAATGTAGAAGGAAAAAGTGCCCAAGTATTTGGTTCCAAACCATCTGGTTAAGCCATACAAAAACACTCACTGGCAGCACAGATGTGTTAAGTGTTGAGTCCTTTCCATCATCAACTTGGAGCTCTCAGTTTTCATGCAAACAGGTGTCCCAAAAGCCAAGCTGCTATGTTGTGTTTATCACAGAAACCTGTCACCCCTAACAGGCACTAATGGGTCGTTTGGTCTCTTCTCTGGTTGCACCGAAGGAACATATTTGCTGATAAAGTCCATCTGCTGCTGCAAAATCACCGACATCTGCCCTTATTCAAAACCCACCACAGGTCATAAATGTGATTCTTGGTGCAATTTTCACTTGAATGCATAGAACAGAAACTAGTAATGCATTGACCAGGTACAAAGACTTCAAACAGAAGCTTCAAAACACATTTTTCCATTAATTGGTAGAAATGCTGGCAGTCAGTCCATGTAGTCGAAGTCCTCGGGGATACCAAAGGCTTTATTAATGCGGCTGTCATCGAAGGAAAACTTCTTCTTTGTCCACGACTTGATGGCAAACACATTGTCTGAAAACAGGAACGCTTGATTAGATGAAACACACTAACACAGATTTACAGTCTGGGAATAGAAACACACTCTTGGACTCAAGGATGACGGTCGAGTCCAAGGACCAAATCATCTGCTCTGCTGTTCCAAGGCATTTGTTTCGATGACAGTTTGGTGAAAGTTGAGTTGTTTGGCAGAAGAACTGATTATTACTTCCTGAGCCCAGCGGACATTTCCCACCAGAGAAAATCTATGGCGGCTGGAAACCATCTGGGTGATTGAGGGGAATCTGACGGGTCTTAATGAGGACCTTAATGAAGGTGAGGCACTCTATGAGCTTCATGCTGCAATTTGTGATACAGGCTGTTGACACAAGTGCACTATTATTTTGCAAACAGATCCTAATGAGCGCAGATTTAGTATTATTTATTTTCCTGGAGGATGTGCGTGAGATGAAACTGTAGCAATCATCTAGACGTGTTCTGAGATGTGATTACATTTTTATTGAGTTTATTCAGTCTTCTGTTTCTTTTCATTTTGCATCATCCTGAGGTAGAAGAGATAAGATAACCTTTAATTAAATGTACAGTGAGGAAATTTGCAGGGTTACAGTAGCAAAGATAGTGCAAAAATTTAAGGAATGAAGTATGAAACATAAAAATAACCCCAAATTTAGTAAGCTCTAGATCTAAAAACAACAAAAAAACATAATTGCATATATCAGTGGTATTGCACAGATTTTTTGATGAATAGAAATACTGATAGAGTACTATCATTGCACAGATTGTACATAAGTAGAAAGACTAAATATCTGCATAACTTCACAATAATATAAGGATTCATCTATCATGAATGCTCATGATCCCACAGTGTGATTCTATTTAATTTTTGACAGTTGACTGCAGTATTAACTGTAATAATGAATCAGATATCTTGAATCTGGTGACTTATGATGTTGAATTTATGATGATTATCAAACTTCAAAATATTGTATACTAACATCATAAGAGCACAACATTTTAAAACAGTCAAAAAGCACATAAAAGTACAATTAATCTAACAGAAAAAATAAACGTGTGGACTCTAAAGCAAAATGTTTTCGAGGTGATTCACGACACAAGGTGAAAGTTTTGTCACCGGATTAACAAGCTAATCAAATATATTCGTGTTGACTAACGCCTTTACTATCAGCAGCTTAAGCCAATAAACTCTGACTCACGCCACTAGTAATGGCTTTCACTTCAGTCCTGAACTCCACTTTTGATAAGAACAGTGAATGAATGTGTCTGGGCTTGTGTAGGTGTGTCTCAGTGTTGAGTAGCTATATGCAAATCATTTCCCTAAGCTTGAGGTTCTACAAGACAAACTGCAGCTACAGAAAATTCGAAACGTTAAGCAGGATTGAGGTTTAAATTTGCAGAAACAACATAAAACATTAATGCAGTGTGCACTGCAAAAAGTACACAAAAGCAGCAGCAACTCCCAAACCTAAAAGGTTTGCAGAATTGAAGACTTGTTTGTGTTTTTTTTTAACGATCATATTCTATAAATATTACAGTTCTCTCTCTCTTTTTTTTTAAAATCATCAAAATAATTCAACTTAATGTTTTAAATTAGATACTTAATCATGGAATTCATTTTTTTCTTGTAAAATTTCTAATTAGATTACTTTTTTAACAACTTTTCTCAAAATACCTCAGCTATATTCTGTAAAATCCAGATTTTTCTCCACATAAGAGGAGAACAAGAACAGCAAAGAACATTGCATCGTTCTTGTTCTGAGACGACACAGTGATGAGAAGAAGAGGGAAGTGCAAGTTGTAGAAGAGGCAGATATGACTCAGTTGCTTCAAGTGAGTTCAATTCCATGACAGCGAAGCAAAAATGTGTCAACGTGACTTTGTTGAACAGCTACAGGCAACGCTGACCTAAAAGGTCAATAGACTACAGGCATTGTTGGTTGCCGTTATCCTCAGAGGTCAGCTGTGTCCAGGGTTACTGCTTGGGTCAACAAATGCAGAAGCGTCGACTCCTGGGAGGTAGCGGTTGGACTCACTGTGTCCGGACAGCTTTCAATTTGTACATTTACAAGGGTAATTAAAGGCATAAGCTCTGCCACTGTCAGTCTGCAGTTATTTTTAACCTCTGTATTCAGAGGCCCCTGTTCTCTACAACAGTAAATCCAGAGTGGGGCTGCGACTGGACATTGTTTTTGATATGCAGTGCTGTAAAAAAGTATTTGCCCCCCTACTCATCTAATGTGGCCAGGGTTACAAAGCCAATGCTGAGGCTCTGGGACTCCAGAGAACCACAGTGACAGACATTATCTACAAATGGAGAAAACATGGACCTAAAGTACTAAATGTTTTTGCTCAAGATAAAAGATGTTAATATTGTGTTTTTTAAAAAAAATTATTGCCGCTTGAATTCAAATTTCCTACATGTGCCAGTACATAAAAAGGTAACACGACTCACCTGTCCACCTGGAAACAGCTTCTTTCGCTACGACATTTGATTTTCCTGTAAAACAGAATTCATGATAAATATGTGCATTATATAAAGTTCCTCTATTTGTTTATCTCAATCAGACGGTAGCAGCAGGCTGAACAAGGGAAAATGCTGTTGTTCAGACCAACAAAGTCAGTACAATAACATCCCCGTTAAAATGAAGAGATCTGCTTGATTATACTGTGAAAACATTATGAAAAGTGTCCTGTTACACATGATAAACATCAATCGTGCATTGTGATGAGCTTCATTTCCTATGCTTTGTTTCTTTAATGCATTTAGTGCATATGCAAAACAGGCCAGACAAGTAAAAACAAAGTTGACAGCTCCAGAGAAGCTGAAATAAGTCGAGCAGATTGGAAAAAAAAAATACATGAAACTGTTACAAAATGCTGAAAACAAAAGAGACAAAATACTGGCAATACTGACATAACAAAATATTGGCAGCAAACAGTCTTTAAGGGGTAAAGTACAGTGATGTGATGGTTGGGTAGCTACAATCACGCTGTATGAACAAGTGGTGATTTCCCACTAAATGAAAGTGGACACTTTAGCCTCTCTTCAGCGAGTCAAAACAGCTCCTCGACTATAGAAACCTGACATAGAGCTGAACAATGTGCAGGAAATGGATCTATTTCTGAGTCAAACATCTGGTGATCCTTAAAACTGATCCTAAAACAACAGCAGAAAACACCAATAAATCTTAAGGCACCTCGAATAATCGCTTTACCTTTTACCGAGAGTTAAAAATAACCTTTTGTTAATTCCATAAAAACTATCCACAGACGCTGGTTTGGCGGCTGCCGGGCCATGGCGGCCGTACATGCAGCCATTATAAACTATTTCAGGCGAGGTTTGCAGCAGGATTGGAGCATTTCTCTATGATTTGTCCTTTATGAAAACTAGAAAAGGTCCAGCACTGTTGTTGGAATATCTGGTAGGATTGTCGGAATATGTGACATGCATTGCACGAGCCTGTTGTTTTCAGCATATATTGATAATGTAACAGTGAAGACAAATGATTTATTTCTAAAAAACCTTTTCACCTTCCATCCAGACTTGCAAACTGTCATGACTCACTGATCGCTGTCTGTTCATTTGCTTATCTGCCCAAATGATAATTATATATTTGGCAGAGACAACGATCATTGATTACATGAACAAAGTCTAAATTAAAGTTAACCTAGGATGCTGGTTTTCATCTGCGAAAAAAAAGCAGCCTAAACATTGAATTAAGCAATATATGCATACATAACAATGGACAACAAACAAAACAAAAAGAGAAGATAACTAGTTTTTCATTGGTAAACAAATAATTTAAGACTGAATTTTACACTATTTCCAAGCACAATGAAGAAGTACACTACAGGTTAACATTTGGAAGCAACTTCAAGTTTCTGTTCACAATGTCTTTCTTACAAACCAGTATGAATTCTGTTGATTCTGGGATGTATTTACTGCATGATCACACTTTGCTTTCCTTGATAAGCACCGTTTTACGTATACATTGATGTTACCAGACAACTGTTGAATAAATGTCAACTAAAGAAAAGAGAGGCTTGGTTTTAGAGTTGAGGAGGTCTACATGAGTAACAACTTCAGTGCAAAAGTAAAAAACAAATCAGAATTTGCATTATTCACTTTAGCTCTTTGACTTTTTAGAGTTTGCAAACAAAAATCCCAACAAATCTCAACTGTATCTATATAACTACCTAAGAAATGACTGGGAAGAAACAGCTGAGTAAAGTAGCAAGAGTACAGATGCAAATACCCAATAATTAGAGTAAAAATGTATTCTGATGAGCGACTCTTTATAGAATAATCATGTTTAATTTGTCGCAAAGTCTGCCAATGAAGCTATGATCTTTTGTTGTACAAATTTGATCTCGCTTCCAAATTTTGGCCTGTAGTGTATTTCGTGCTGTCCAACCTGATCTATTAAAACAAATCCAACGCTTGTTTAGAAGGGAAAACATTTTTTTTGCAGTCGTTATCTTATGTCCAGTATCTAACTGGTGAGGTAACCTCATAGTCTCAAGCACTGAAAGCATTGTTTTGTTCCTTTTTCAAAGTATTGACATATGCACCCAATCTGTACTTTAATTGCTTCAGTTTGATATGATTATGAATAAAATCCACCTTTATGTGTCTCCTTTTCAAAGTGTCATGCACAACCATGCTTTGATTTTTTCTTTTTTTTGTCCTATCCACGTCTGTTGTTTTTAACCCCACCTTACAGGAAGGCTTAAAGGTGTGGCAAGTATTGTCCAACATTTTAACCTGGTTATTCTAAATCATAACCTTGTCCGTCTGCTTTGTCGCGTGCACCAAAGCTTGTTTTTTCCAGTGGTAATTACAGTAATCACGGCAGTGTTTTTAAAACTACTTTGCATCTGATCTAATTAGAGAAATTACAGTGACTCCCATCCACAGGTGTAATTAAATACTGATTTTTGACTTTGACTGTTTGATTATTTCCATCCCACCTGTTGCCACAACAGTTTATAGGCCTCTAGGGATGTGGCAGCCATTTACTCAGAGATACACAGGAAAGAAGACATGAATATAATACACACTTCAGTTTAGTTTGTTTTGATTTTGGTGGTTATGTTTATTGTTTGCACCTATGTGTTTTTTTAAAATTTCAATTCAGTTTTATTTACTGTAGCGCAGATTCACAACATATGTCATCTCACAGCGCTTTGTATAGTAAGGTACAGACCTTACGAATGATGAATGATGTTTGTTATCCTTTTGAGTGAATATGTAGAAAAGTGTGTAGGTCATTTGTGAAATAAACCAGCAACTAGTCCATAATAAACTGTAATGTATCTGTGCTTTAATGTGAACAAAGACACAGTGTAGGAAGTAAGTCCAAGTAACCCAAGTGAAATTCATTCATGTAAATATTCTTAAATTTGTGTTCCTAGTATCCTTGTGTTCTTCTGTTTTTGTTATTACACCGCCAAGAAACATGGCGGAGTTATGTGAAGATCGGCGTACTTTTGTCCGTCTGTGCTCAACATTACTCAACTACGGAGTAACGGATTTGGATGAAATTTTCAGGGAAGGTCAGAAATGACACAAGGACCAAGTGGTTAGATTTTGGCAGTGATGCAGCTTATAGTCTGGATCCACAAATTTCATAAAAACTTCTGTATCATTGCAAGACAGTGACATGGCGTCACTGTAACTATGACAACAAGTGAACACTGTGTCAGTTGCTGGCTGACGATCACATGATTGCGATCCTACTACAAATAGACCGCTGTGGACTCATCCATCAGAAATGATACATCTGAGCAGCCTTGGCAGAGTACTACGCTCTCTGAGTGCTTTTCTTGTTCATATTGTTTATATAGTGTGTATACATCACCTCGTTGATTTATAGTTGCGTTTTCTTGCTTTTCTTACTGTCACTTTGCAAATTTCTCATTAATTTCTACCCTCATTAATTAATTCTCATTAATTGCTACCCTACATCTGATAGACACTGTTTTTAACTATTTAACTGAGTAATTTGGATTATTCCTTTACATCCTTCCAGAAAATCCTAAAAATTCAGTACTTATTGCTGTAATAATGCTGTACACAGAGAAACCTTAACAGACGCTGAACCTCAGAGTATCATGTTTACAGCTTTCCTATAAGCAGGAACAGGTCTGAGCCCATTCTGCAAGTTCAGTCTAACCCTGTCAGCGACAGACATAACATAATGTCATACACTCAGCACATACAGCTCTCAGAGTACAATCCGAGCTTCAGAGAGCGCAGATGGTTATCTGTGAGAAAGAACAAAATAAGACCTGCAGGCATGTGGAGTCAGTTGTAACGTGAAAACAAAGACTTTGAAAGTAAAAGCAGGCCTGTTCTTTCCGTCTCACTGATCCTTTAAGAATGATTTATGTGTACAGTTTGGTTGCATCACATTTATTTATTACCAATGTGGAATTTCAGGATGATAACAACAGACAATTGCATGACAATGTCTATCATGGTGCATGCAGAGAACAGATATTTACTCTGCAAGTGTAAAAATGTGAAGAACATACATAATTTTTCTTTGATTGAAGTTATTTCTGTAAAACAACACCATTGTTCAGACAGCCTTCGCAAGTGTTTAAAATAACATTAGTTCATGTTTTTAATGTGCATAATAATTAAAACCAGGCGTGATCTTCTTGTTGACACATATGTCAGAAGTGTTTTTATAAATTTATGTGCTCTTGGACTAATTAATAAATAGGAGCTTGGACTTAAACTTTTACAGACGCCAACAAATCCTCATGCTTAGTTGTTACTTAAAATCCTCTTTAACAGATTGCTGTTGAAGTTTATGTACCTCGTTTCTGATAGGTGGTTGTTAAAATGCTTATTTCATCTCCTTTTTGTTGCCAAGCGAATAAAAAGGATTGTTGTTGTGACTTTAAGAAAAATATAACTTAAAGAGGAAGTCTGTAGTAACATTGTGCTGTTAACAGTAAGTAAAATGTATTTGTGTAGCACCTTCCACAGATATAAAATGACAAAGTGCTTTACAACGAGATAAAAATAAAAACTAAAATAATGTCAGTAATTATAAAATAATAAAAACAGTACGGTGGTTAACATTGCTGCCTCAGCTAGATTCGATTCGATTAGACAGATACTTTACTGCTCCCTGTGGGGAAATTCATAAGTCCCAGCAGTATCCACGCATGAGAGATAAAAGGCATGCAAAAATACAGAAATTAAGCTAAAATTCAACAGAGGATTCTGTGTTGTACAGATAACGTATGGATGATGTTAATACAAGTGACTTTTCTGGAAAAATGTGTTGGTTTTTTTTTCATCTGCCTAAATCAGGTTTTTATCCCTCTGTTTGTATTCAAAAGGACAATTCACCAACCATTCTGTAACTGTAAGGTCCATCTCAACCTGACTTTAGGACTTACTCAGGTTTCTGAAATTAGGATATGTACTAACACAAAAATAACACTGAGGAAAATACAGGAGGCAGAGCTTGAGGTAGCAGAGACTAAAATGCTGAGGTTCTATTTGAGAGTGACCAGGATGGACAGGATCAGGAATGAGTACATCAGAGAGACAGATGATGTTAGATGTTCTGGAGATGAAGCCAGAGAGGCCACACTGAGATGGTTTGGACATGTACAGAGGAGGGAGAGTGAATATATTGGTTGAAGGATGCTGAGTTCTGAACCGCTGGGCAGGAGGTCTAGTGGAAGACCAAAGTGGAGGTTTATGGATGTAGTGAAAGAGGACATGAAGTTATGTGGAGTAACAGAAGAGGATGCAGAGGATAGGGTTAGATGGGAGCAGATGATTTGTAGTGGTGACCCCTGAAGGGAGGAGCCGAAAGGAAAATAGAAAAATTAGATATTTTAAAAATGTGTTTCTATCTCCTACTCAAAAAACAAATGTCAAAGCTCCACCAGACTCCATGCCTTTCCAGCAAAGACGCTGAGAGTCTGTGAAAAATTTGCTTTGATGATAAACCCTCAGTCTTAATCCTCCTTTCATGAAGGTTAAGTTTGTCGAAGAGAGGTGAGGATGCAACTGTACAGTCTCTCTGAAGGATGTGCTGCTGAATGAGATTATATACTGCAAGGCATTTCTGTTATTTAGCCTACACTCTGTGATATAAATAGGGTGGACAAAATAAAAGAAACACCTGTCAGTGTAAAGCAATACAGTTCCACGAAGTGCAGCCTCGGAAATCACTGGACAGTTAAATCAACACTTCTCTAAAAACAGCCCCAACTTAATTATATATGCAATAAAAACATATATAACCTTCATGAAGGTAGAAATCATTCTACTGCTGTATTAGACAGAATTAGCTTTATATAGGTGTGTCTAATAAACTGGCATATGCACCATGTTAAACACTCAATATACTGGATGTGTTCTAAAACAAGATGTACTTCTATAGCAGCCTTTGTTCTATTCTAGATGACAGAGGCTCTTCATAGGGATTCTGACCTTGATTTAATTTACTGCTGCAACTAACAGTTATTTTCATCAGCAGTTAATCATTTAGTCTATAAAATGTCAGAAAACAGTGACAGAAATTACAACAAAACCCAAAGATGCTCACTTCTCACATCGAAGACATCAAATAATCAGTTATGAGCAGCTAGAATGTGTGAATGGATTTGATATTCTTTCTTTGGTATAATTACAAGATGGCAGTTTAACCCTCCTGTTATGTTAGTTTCTAAGGAACAGCAATGATATCAATTTAATCTGAGGCATGTTTAATTAAAAAATCCCAATAAACATAGTTTAAATCTCATTATTATCTCCATTACTAATCATTTCAATCAATATTTAGTGCCATGGTGTTCTTTACCTCTCACATATCATGGTTCAATGAGGATAATTTACTCATTTTTCATTTAAAAAAAACTGCATATTTTGAAACCTTTTTAATGTACATTGGAAAGACCTACATATAATATAAAATAGTTTTACATGATATTGATTTTTTTTTTTAATTATTATTTTTTTATTCACATTTTGAATTTTTTTCTATGTATGGAGTGATGTTGATAAATTAACATGAGACACCTCTTCCGTTCAGGATGGGTTTGCAAATATGTGAAATGAACCATTTTTACTTTAAAATGGGTCAATCTGACCTGCAACATAACAGGACTCTTAACCCTTTAGGTCACAGGCAATTGCAGAAGCCTTTTTATTTATTTATTTATTTTTTTTTTTAAATTTCAGTGACAAAAAGTCTAAATTTGTAGATTATTCACAAATCTTCTGCCTGGGTGTCCATGTGACTGTCATTAGAAGAGACAGTATGGTCACAGTGGAGAGGAAAAAACCCAAGTGAATTGTGTGCACACTGAAAGCAGGGCTGGCGCAACATCAGGAGGTGCAGGTAAACAGAGCAGATATTTTTATGACACCACGTATGTCACATGGGCAGATAAAGTAACACACCCCCTATACCACAGGTCAACTGTAACATGAACACAAAGCAGTCCAAGATTTTTGCGATGCCGATAGCCGTGTGCATTGTGGACGAGGTTTGCAACAGCCAGTAAACGAGTCACGTCCTGTGGCCTTGTCTCGGTGATTTTAAAAGTTTACAGCACCATCCCTGTAACCCAAGAGGTGGGAGGTTGATTTAGCTCGCAATTAAAACTGACATGTGAGTCATGAGACCAGAAGATAGACAGTCTTGTATCTATGTCAACTACTTTGTGGTTGAAGCTGACATTTTCTAACATCTCGGACGCACATCGAGCGACTTGTGGTCAGTTTTCGCTTCCTCACGTTTGATTTTTAGCCATGAGAATGTGTGACCCTGCTGCTAATACAGTGGATTTAGAGAGGACACACAATAACATGCGCACTGTAAAATCGTGCTGTCGGGCCTTTGTATTCATCATTATACTACAGGCTAAAAGTTTGGAAGCAAGATCAAATTTGTACAACAAAAAGATCATAGTTGCATTGGTGCAACAAAACAAACATGATTATCATATAAAGAGTCACTCATCAGAATACATTTTTACTATAATGGTCAGGTATTTATATCTGTATTCTTGTTTCTTTACAGTCATTTCTGTGGTAGTTATAGAAATATAGTTTAGATTAATTAGGATTTTGTATGCAAACTCTCAAAAGCCAAAGAGCTAAAGTGAATAACGCAAACTGTGATGTGTTTTTTTTTATTTTTGCACACTGAAGTTGTGACTCTTGTAAACCTTGTCAACTCTAAAACTAAGCCCTTCCTTTCTTTTGTTAACATTTATTCAGCAATTGCCTGGTAACATCAATGTATATGAAAAATGATGCGTATCAATGAAAGCAAAGTCTGATCATGCAGTAAAAACATCCCAAAATCCAAGAATTCATACTGGTTTGTAAGAAAGACATTGTGAACAGAAATTTGAAGTTGCTTCCAAATGTTTGGCCTTTATTGTACATACAAGTGTGGTCATATGTAGGCTTTAGAAGTTATCCTGAGTCCGTCACTTCAATGCATTTCACGCCTTATTTTGAGCAATCTGAACATCCAGCACAGCTCTCAGTAGAATGACTGAGGAGCAAACATGAGGGTGTAAAATATGCTTTGCCACATCTTTCTTATGTTTAACTATGAGTAGGTGTTTTTTGAGATCAGGCCAAGTTAAGTGCAGGACTGGTTACTGGAGGAGTTCTCTGGTGTTTCATTTTCATTAAAGTAACAGTCTTTGTGCTCAACAGCTAAAACAGAGTGTGAATTTTTTCAAGTCAATCCACTGCATTTGTATCCCCCCAATAGCCAACATCATGTGGGAGGTTACGCCAAAATAATCCAGCTCCTACTGCACAATTGTGTTTGTTATCTGGTGTGAAACCACTTATTCCAGCCTGTCAAATGCTTGGATGTTGCCCAACTCGTTGCTCTGCCTCGCCTTTTAATCAGAGATCCTCAACCGGGTGCAAAACAAAACCATCTGCCCTGAATAGCCACCTGATGCTACAATTCGGCTCTCCGTCTTATTCTGTCGAGAGTCTAATTTTCTCTTGCAACACAGATCAAAGCTTTTAACTACAATGGCTCACGGTGCAGCTTGAGGCTTATTAACACCTGGATTGTAATATTGACACAAGGAATAAATCCTGAGCTCAGTTTTTCATCACAGAGAGACAGAGAGTTGATTAGATCTTGCTAAAAAAAGATTTTTTTTTACCCAAATAAGGGCTTGTATAACACTCAACATTAAATTCAGAGTAACCAGAAAAATAGAAACCTTCGTATAATGTAATGCAATACTCCTGCAACATAAAATCTGTCATGAAACGGAAACAGGCAGCACAGACTTAAATCAACATACTGTCAGTCAGTAACTGCACATGACGTTGTTGACAAAAAATTCCTGAAAAAAAACAAAACATTCAGGTGTCATGGTTACTCACTCATCTCCTCCACCACTTCTGGGTCACACTCTCGATATTTCTCCAGCTCAGCCTGCAGCTGTGTTCGCTCTTCTCTCAGAGCCCCAAGCTCCTTCAGTAGAGAGCTTCTTTCTTTCTACACAGACACAAACACAGCATTTTGCGACGTACCACTCATTTCATTTCATTTATTTCAATTTGTGCCAGCAGGCGAGCATGTTCTTACCGTATCTTGACGTCCAACTTTGGCCTTTTCAACCGCTTTCTGTAAAGATGTTTTCCGCTGCTTTGTTTCAGAAATCTTGAAAGTGTAACAGAGTTACGTTAAAGTCGACATCACCTGATATTTCAATGCCCCCCTTAACCAAAATCAACTTTAAAAAAATGAGACCAACAAATAATCTCTTGAAACAAATCCACAAGAGCTAACCTGGCTTTTGTAGCCTTTGACTGTAGTGGATTGCGTTAATAATAATGATAATAATAATAACTTTATTTGTATGGCACCTTTCAAAACACACAGTTACACAGTGCTTTATAGTAAAAATGAACACTACAAAATAACACAATTTTAAAAAGCAGTAAGATCTTGTAAAAAAACACAGTAAAATCATACAAATAAAAGCAGCAGTTGAGAAAAGGCCAAACACAAAAAATGACCTTCAGACGATGGAACGTAACAGCTCACCACTGTATCAGACACTAACGATTCATCTGCATTAACACAAAATTACAATGCTGTTAATTGCGCTGTTCAAGCATATAATATGAAAAATGCATGAGTAAGAAGAGGCTTTATTGTACATTTTGCAACTGCCACCCCACTTCCTGTTGTGGAGGCGAGGAGTCCTTGCAGATGCTACACACACACGCACACACGCACACACGCACACACGCACACACGCACACACGCACACACACAGACACACACACACACACACACACACACACACACACACACACACGTCTGCACTCTTGCACTTAAGTTTAAGATCTTTATCTCATTATTCATGACAGTGTCAGTTTTCTCTCATTTTCTATAATTTTCTGCAGATTTGTCCTTTTTATTAGTATTTAGCAGCCTTCAGAACAGTCAGTCAATTTGCATTTCACTGCACAGTATGAGCATGTTGACAAATAAAAACTCCTGAATCTGTATAAAATGGATGACGATAACGATGGCTGTCTGTTGTCACTCGTATGGTACAATCGATATTTAATGAGAGCTTGCTGCTTTTAACTTCTGCCCCAGAAATCTGGTGGCTAATGTTCTCTGAGGAGGCGCCACCCTCACACCATCTGTCCGCCATGTAACAGGGGAGGGAAGTGGGTCATCGCTGACATTCAAGGGATGAGCAGAGTAACTTTCTTTGACAACAAAATCTCTCACAAACGTACAAGAGACATTTTCAATGCTAGTTCAAGCCTTTTCTTTTTTCAGATTCAGAAAACTTCATTTGTCCGCAGGTGGCAATTAAAAAGGCATGTAGAGCAGGCAGTGCAAAAATGACGTAAGAAACTGAGTAGAAAAAAAAGGAATTAAAGATAACCAACATAAATAAAACAAATAGGGATACATATATGTACAAATGTAGAGCAAGTAATGTTCCTCTGTACCTCTATGTAGATATTCCATTAAAAATCAGCCATTTCCAGCTAGAATAGTCATTTACCACATTAACAACGTCTAGACTGGATTTCTGATTAATTTAATGTTATCTTCACTGAAAAAAACTGTCTTTCTTTCAAAAACAAGTACATTTCTAAATGTCCCCAAACTTTTGAATGGTAGTGTCTAAATGCTATTGTTTTACACATTCTGACAAACTGTTGGGTTTAATCAGCAGCTCATCTGTGTTTTCACCCTCTGTGAGCAGAAGCGTTTTCTGTTGCTGACATTATTACTGTAAACAACCTCTGTCAACCCAAAATGCATCTTCTCCCTTCCTAAAATGTACACATGATGTTATTTGTGTGGATCTGCTCACCTGCTTTTGCAGCTCTTCCAGTTTGTGCTTGCGAGAGTTTAAGGCCTTACTGGGAAAGGCCCAGTAGTAGTTGGACGTACCAACTCTTTCACTGTCCACCATGTTGTCATCAACCAGGCTCTGCAGCACTTCTTTTACACTCATGGGAGCTTAAAGGAAAATAAGTACAAGTTTGCACATTAAAATCATTCATTTTCCATCATTTTATTGCTTAGTTAAAGCCATGTATGATTCGGTTTGTGTAGCTCAGCAGTCTCCAGATCTGTTTGGAAATAAAAACATTGCATCCTACTCAAGGTTTTAAAAGCACAAGTCATCGTCAGGTCTCTCTCTCTCTTTTTTTTTTTTTTATCTGTTGGCAAGATGTGCTGCTCAAATGTTCACAAACCTAAACCCACACATCTGCAGCCTTTCTGGCCGTTTTCTACTTATCTGAGAGAACATTGCATGAGAGGATGTAATAGAGCAGAAGCTACATCTTGAACAGTGTCAGTGGTGAAATGTGATACTCCCACACACTTAGCTCAGCCGGTCCGCTGTGAAACTGAAAGAGCTTATCTGCCGAGAGGATGTTGAACAGCATCAAAAAATAGGATTGGCAACGAGGATTGAAAATGAGAAACACACTGGATGGATTAAACAAACCGTATGTGTGCACTCTCTCTTCTCGGCTTTTGTTCTCCTTTTCTAAACTTCAAACTGCCATTTTGATAGTTACCAGTATGGCTTTTTTAAAAACTTTTTTTTTTTTTTTTACTGAAATCACTCCCTTGGCCCCTTTTCTCACATTTTCTCTCCTTTTACAGCCAAATGTGCCCACAATGCAGATCTCTTGTTGCCCCCTTCCCCCCATCACTCAGTAACTACGTTATGCCTGAGTACAGGGGTCAGAAACATGTACTTTTAATCACAGCAACAAGATCCACTTTCTCCAGATTAACATTTTGTCCACTTTGAAACAAATCACTCCGCAGTTCACTCAGACGCGCTCGACAGTTTTTGGTTCGTCTGGGCACTTAAAAATCCACATTTGCACTTCTATAAACGTTCCCACGATGCTCATAATGTCGGGCTGACGTTGAGGGAACACACTTCACTTAACAACCGAACGCTTTCAGCAGCCCCCTGCACTGTGAGATTACTGCTATTGATAGGTCTGGTTCTGCTTATACTGACTGTATACAGTTAAAATTGCGACAGCAAGTCCTGGTTGCCATGGCAATCCTGTAAAGCACATCACTGCAGTGTTTTCAAGAATGCATGGGTGCGATGCTTGTTGATGCTGTCTGTAAATATGCTAACTGTATTCTATTTGAAGAAGCACTTATGGCAATTGATGGCTAACCTTAGTCTTATAGCTCTCGTTGACTGTTCTATTATTAGCTACCCGTTGAGATGAAAAAACAAAACTACCAGAAAGCCTACTGCTGAGTACTTACATGTACGCCTATTTTACAAGTCTTGAAGGTTTAATTTCTTTATTTTCTTTGGCCAGTGTGGTAACTGGCTCTAAAACATGTAAACCTAATTAAATAACAGCATGATCTATTAAAATAAGTTATCGTTTCTAAAAATAGAGTGACGCATCTATGAATGCTAAGATTGGTTTAATTTGTTCAACTAGTTGGAAAACATGATAAAAAGGACTGTACTTTTTTACATGCAGACAGTGCACTTCAACACTGAAAAATCAGAGTTAATGATGTTTTTTTTTTTTTTTTTTTTTTTGGTAAAACTGTCGACCATTACTCACTTATGCCCTTTGTCTTCGGGGCAATCTTCTCAATGTCCTTCAGCTGAAACACATCTTTCTGGAAAGAGAGGAAGAGAATACGTTCAAGGAATTGTTTTCAAAGAAAGCAACTATCGAACAACCATCTACGTCTGTTTCTGCTTCTAGATCTCTGATTGATGTGAACAGCTTTTAAACACATGTAGGCAGAGTATAACTGAGATAGCAGAAAGGGGGCATGAAGACAGTTATCACAGATAGGTCATCTGAAATGAAAAACTCACAGATTCAAAGAAAATCTCCATCATGCGAGTCCTCTTCTCCTCCAAACTCAGTCCCTTCTTCTTTGACTGTAACAAAATGTGACGACTAAATCACCAAGTAGTACCATGTGAGGGGCAGTAAAACAATGTACGAGGGATTCATTGATTGCTTGCAGCTCCCGTTTGTCCTATTATGAACATGCAACAAGGAAAGGAACAAATTACATAAGTTATAGTCTTTGAAAATTCCATTAGTTACCAGTGATTTCTATACTTTATATTCTAGAGCTGCAATGATTAATCAATCGATTGTCAACTATTAAATCAATCACCAACTATTCAGATATTCAGTTTGAGTACTTTTTCTTTAAGAAAAAAGTAAAAATGATCTGATTCCAGCATTATACACAACCGTTCAAAAGTCTGGGGTCACTTAGAATTGTCGTTATTTTTCAAAGCAAAGCCTTTTTTCAATAAAGATAACATTACATTAATCACAAATACAGTCTTTACATTGTTAATGTGGTAAATGACTATTCTAGCTGGAAACGGCTGATTTTTAATAGAATATCTCCATAGGGGTACAGAGGAACATTTCCAGCAACCATCACTCCTGTGTTCTAATGCTACATTGTGTTAGCTAATGGTGTTGAAAGGCTAACTGATGATTAGAAAACCCTTGTGCAATTATGTTAGCACATGAATAAAAGTGTGAGTTTCCATGGAAAACATGAAATTATCTGGGTGAGCAAAAACTTTCGTGTATCTGTTGAATATTTTCTGGTTTCTTCACTGTTCTATGACAGTAAATTTACAATCTTTAGGTGGTAGACACAACAAATTGAAGATTTTTTTAAAATTGTTTTATTATCCCTTATTAATCCCACAAGGTGAAATTTGCAGTTTTCACATATCTCCCCAATTGGGGTGGGGGGGTCACAGCGCAGGGTCAGCCACGTTGCGGCGGCCCTGGAGCAGGAAGGGTTAAGGGCCTTGCTCAAGGGCACAACAGTGGCCGCATCGGGGTTTTGAACCACTAACCTAAAATGCATCTTGCGGAGAGACTATTAAGGAGGGTTGATGGATGAGCTATGAGAGGAGATGTACAGGTGTATCCTCTATGCAGCCATTTGCGGAAGCCTTTTCCAAACCCCAAGAGAGATGTGTGAGACACAGCTGGAATATACAGTCTATGTCAGGAGCTGCTGGACAACTGTGTGGAAATAATATATATCAGTCAGTCAGAACATAATGTAAGTTTTTGTCATACCTCTTGTCTGTTTAAGGTAAAAAAAAAAAAAAGATGTATGGCATCTGTACAGTCTTATCACATTATGCCACACTGTGAACGGAATTAAAAGCAAATATATACTTTAAGTTGTCTGACAAAGACCATAAAATACAGTGGTCGATGATAACAAAACAATGGACGGATGATGCAGCTGTGTCCCAGGTTATTTTGAATAGATGCTACTTTTAAACAACAACTCCAAGACAAGAATGTCTCATTTTGTTAAATGCATGCTGCCTCAAATCCTCTCTTCTCGTGACTCTTCCCGCCCACCCGCATCTCCTGGAGGACAGAAGTCGAGGAAAGAGACAAGGATGTACAAACCGAGAAATGAAAAGTGGGGGTCATCTTGGGCTTTGGGAAACACTGCTCAGCCTTTTTGTTATTTGACATTTTAAAAACCAAACAACTTATAGAGTAATTAAGAAAAATTGTCAACAGATTAAATAGTGAATATAAATTATTAGTTGCAGGCCTAAGGGTCATCTTATTTAACTAATTTCAGCCACCTCATCTCCTCTGTCTCCATCAACTTTTATTTGATGTTTAAGGTCATCGAATGACATCGACTAACAACAGCAATCAACTCAGTGGATCGTGATATGCTGATACGCGTCTGGGAGGAATTCTCTTATCACATCGCTGTTGCCGTGCTGCAGGTGGTAGCCACACTGAACGCTTGTAAGACTGGAAATAAAAGTTGATTGTGAGTAAAATATTTGTGCCTTGTCTGGAATGTTCTGTTACTTCTCCTTATTAAAATACTGCGTAATGAAATCGGTGGATTCTTTTTGAATAACCCTGTATTACGTTCATCTTCCTCCACCAGTGTTTTTGTAGTCTGGCCTCCAGTCAGCGGTGGCAGCACTGAGCAGCACAACAGCCTCACAGAAGAAGAAGGTCACTGCGCGCCATCTTGGATTGTTATACTACTTTGCTAATAGCAAATATTCTCACTTTGTCGAACTAAATCGTCTTTGTGATGTTGTGTTTTTACCTGACGGCTCCATATTTTCTCCCGAAAGCTACATGAAAATTACGTCATCTCTAAAACGCGTTTATATTTCCATTGGTCCTCCGTAAAATAAGTTAAGGAGCGCTGAATACATGGAACAGGACAGTATACAGGTTGGCATGAGTGCCCTGAATTACTGCTACCCGTAACGTCAAGTTTATAGCACTTTGATAAATATATAGTATGAAATAAACCTTGCGTCTGAACCGCTGGGTGGTGAAGGTAATGTTACTAATGCTACTTTTGCTAATGCTAGTTATGAGCTACGTAGCGATGTTAGCATGTAGCTACTTGGCACCGGTGGTCTTCACTTCGCTATCACCTCAACAGCAGGTTAAATCGAACGTTTTCTTACCATTTTGCGATGTAGATTGAACCAGCAGCGTCCACTAACATTGACGTTGTCGACACTTTAATGTGATACAGCGACGTAGTTATGTTTTTAATCCAAATACGACTAAATCGTTCCGCTTGTACTGAATTTCCCGCGGAAGGCTGTCACTGGTTAATGTTGTATTCACTGCCCCTCGTAAACGCCTGAACTCTGCTGTCAAGTAAAATCAGCACGGTTTGAGCAAGGTTGTGGCGTGTCAAAGAAACATAAAACGCAAAAGAAAGTACTCTCTGCCTGTCTCGATCTATCTATCAAACTCAAGATAAAGGTTTTGAAACTAGCAAAGTTTTAAAAATAGTGTTTTAAATTTTTTATTTTTTTTTTTAAAGTAAATGTATGCAAGTAATGAAAAAGTGATGTTTGTCTCTTCTTATTGAAGTCTATAGTACTGGTTGGGGTAATCTGAGGCATTTTAAATATAAAGTCTCTAAATAATATATGGTAGTGCATTTATGTTATTCACTTTTAAATTACCAATGTTCTTATTCTTGACTCAGTGCACCACTTCACATGGTTTTTGACAAATGAAAGAACTTTTTCCAATAATTGTGGTGACATTTGTTTAATTTAGAAGCTACTGAACACATACATAATTTGCGCTATGGTGTATTCGAAATTAAGAATAGTGCCACACCAATATTAAACACTCCGTATCAGTTAAGCACGCCTTCCTGTCTGTGTTTGTCTTTGTGTTGATTGTAAACACTCCTGAATATCACATATCTCAATACTGAAAGATATGGCATGTAAAAACAATATGTTTTTCACTTTTAGGAGTTTTTCATATTGTATTCATATTGTAAATTTTATTACTATTATTACTGCTATTTTATTATTATTTTATTACTATTACTATGTCTATTGCTACATAAGCTGCTCTAACAACGCGAATTCCCCCTGGCGTGGGGAGAAATAAAGGACTATCTCATCTCTTTTCATTTTTATGGATTATTTCTGACTGTTCCTGAAGGAAACATTACTTCTGATGGGAGGAGTTAAGTTATCTGACTTCGCTTCCTGATCATGTGACGCCCTCTGCTGTCTAATAAAACACACTGCTCACGTATGGGAGCTGCAGAAACTGAGCAAGAGAAGCTTCTATAGGCAAGAAAACGTATTTGATTTCTTCAAGTCTTAAACTGTAATGTGAAGAAGTTATCAGTTAATATTTTGCAGTGTATGCATGTAGTTTTTTTTATCTGCAGTGTTTACTAATAAGGGTAAAACAGTGTTCCTGTGCTCATAAACAGGTTTCAAAAACTTTTCTGACATGATCAGTGAGAGTGATGCTACTAATGTAAAATCTAAATTAACATTGTGATATTTTGTGGTTTATTTTCAGTTTATTGCAGCACATGCACAACAAAAAGCCCAACACAATATTCTTTCCTATGGGCACTTTAATTCCATTTGGCATTACAAATATAAACAAGACAATGGAAAACAAGTATTTTTTTACAGGATTGTGTAGAAAATGGATGACCAAATTAAGGATGACAAATAATGATAACTGTGTGCTTGAAGACAATGTCTGAACAAGGCTCAACAACACACACTTCAACTGCTGAACTACATCTGTCTTGTTGTTTTTGTGAAGATAGACAAACGATTTTTGCTAAAATACAACCTGTTAGTAGTTCTACATTTTGTTTTTAAGACATAAGAGCACATGGAGATGAGTGAATGTGATCACAGGCCTGATGCTGTTAAATTAAACCTTTCAGATGCAACCTACTGAGTTTATTTTTCAAAGTCTGCAAGAAATTCTAAGTCGTTTGCACACAGTCACATCAGATTGCAAGTTGAAATGTTAAGAGGTTTCATACACACTCAAACACACAGGTGCATACACGCCTACATGGCAGAAGTGAGCACATCGGATGGCTTAATTAATCACAATCACACTTGTCTCACAAACACACACTATGTGGCTCTGTAAAACCAATTAAGTCACCAGCTCTGTAATTTAGAATGACGACATACATATAGATAGAAGTATTGTAATTGAACCAGTGCCTCCATTTAAAGTCTCACGTGGTGTTTTATATATTGTGCACAGTAGCTCTTCAGGTGTTTGTTAGTAAAAACAGCATGCAGAGAGTTGTCTAATCATGCTCGAAAATACCCCGCTACCTACATCAGGTGAAATACTTTTCTCTTATAGTGAACAGGCAAAATGTGAGGACTCTTAAGGGCTTTTAAAGGAAGCTTAAGTTATTGTCACTATGAATGGATTTCCATTATTTCTCAGGTAACTAAGGTACTACTTTCTTTAATTTCAAACTCACATAACACAGTGTCCAGCCAGTGTTCTTCAGGAACAAGTGCAATAGTGTTATTTTCCAGTTTTCTGCCAAGTGATGAGAAATCAAAGGTCTACCGTATGTACAATATTAAAGCTTCATTTCTGAAATGAGCACAGTTAGGATGGAATGTGAACAAGGTTCTGAGTGACTCTTCAAAGCACCAGTGAGCAGCAGCAGCCGTCTGAACGCCAGAAATCCTCTCGCTTCACCGCAAATAATTCTCCGTCATCTCTTCAGCATCCGAATATGTGGAAGGACAGGATGACACAATGACAGCACGATTCGAGGATGAATGGGTGAGTGGACGAGTGCAAAATCTGCCAGTCGATCCATCCTAGCGTGTGTGTGAGTGTGTGTGTATATATATATATATATATATATATATATATATATATATATATATATATATATATATATATATATATATATATACACTGTACAGGTTGTGCGTAGAGAACAGAATGGCTACTGCAGGTAGCGATAGACTTTGAAGCAATGGTTGCCAGAATCAGCAACAACAACATGTCCGTCAGAGGTGAGCGCCAGTCCCTGTGGGCCATACAGCGGGTCAGCCGATGTGTTGATGTAAGACAGGAATGACCCGCTGCCATCAAACACCTGAATGAAAGAAATACCATCAGTGTTGCATTTACATTTGTATTACAAGGATGCATAACGGTCATTCAGAACTGGAGGACATTTTACATCCCACCCATCAAATTTCAAATAATCCATGTACAAAATACTAAAACATGCGGTTGTTGTGTACATTGTCCTGAGACCAAATCTAAAAAAAAAAAGCTAGGAGAAAAGAATATTTGAAAATATTCCACCTCCCTGATGACCAAATTGAATTTAAAATAAAATAGTTAAAATGAAATTTAAATATCCTTTTTTGGTTTTATTTTTTCCTCATCGGTGTCTCTTGTAATTGTGGCAACATTTTTTTTAATCAACATAATATTTTAAATAATAATTATTATGCATGGAGCGTGTGTCCCACAACAACCCTGTTAGCATAACCTTTTTAGCTGGTAGAAGAAGAAGAAAACAGTGAATCACATGAAACCCTAGAATTAACATCATCAAACAGTTTTCCAAAAGAATGTGTAGAGCAAAGCTATGTCCTCTCTTCAATTTTTCATGTTTTCATAACATTGTCAGCCTTGATTGAATGTGTCGCTCTACCTCATGCAACCCTGTTACTGTGATTAGAGTAGGTTTAGCAAACAACAAATAAAACATGGAACAAAAATGGAACCACTGATGTGTAAGCTGAGCCAATCAAGCCTTTCATAGTTTATTAGGGGGCAGACTTTATACGTTTTTTACTTCTTTCTGCCACCCTTTGACTCAAATATTTTTTTGTATATGTATTTGTGTTGTATTTGTTTTTGGTGAATGAATGAAATAAATGAAGAAAAGAAAGCAAGAAAAAGTTTATTACCTACTATTGATGAATATGTAGCAGAAAATTGTAAAAGAGTATTTTGCAAAAATTTTGACGCCTACATGTCGTCCAATTCTGTAATGATCCTGATGCATATTTAGATCTGAGGGAAAAAATGTGGCATGTACAATTAAGGCAGAAGCAAGAGTAGCATCTTAAAATGTATTTATTTTCATATCAAGTTTAGACTCAAATGTGTAAATTTGACTGTTTCTGTACATAATCACTGGATATTATGGCGTAAAATAAAAATAAAGCATGGCAATAGAAGCAAATGATATAAAAGCAAACTAAATCTCTGATATTAGGTCTGCAAGATATAGTAATTAACCATAAATATAGACTGTATACTATAAATCAAACACCAGTGAATTCTGCAGGGGAGTACACTCTACATATTTTAGTCTTCTCTTTAGATTTGAGGTGTTTTCTCTTTTGCACTAACCTGTATCCTGCTGTTGCCCCAGTCTGCTACTATAATGTTTCCGTTGACGTCCACCGCGACTCCAGTTGGGGCATTAAACTGGCCGTTGCCTTCGCCATTAGAACCAAACTTGAGCAGGAATTCCCCTTCTGTGTTGAACACCTACATTTTCAAAGCGGTAACAGATAAAAGGTAACATAAAAATTGCTGAAAGAAAATCAAAATGTAACAAAACATTGCACCCTTAGTATGCAAAGAGTTAGTAAAATAATAACATACACTAAAAACTGCACCAACACCTCTTTAGACTGCTACTAAAAACTACCAAATGAGAATTCAGTATGTGTACTCAACTTCAGACCTTTTATTTTCTTAATTGTCTCGAAATAATGAGAAAAAAGGCCATATCTGGAAGTGAAACTGCTTATCGGTCTTTTGAGAATGTGAAAATGGATGGATTGGTATTCCAAAACACGTTAATGCAAATTTTTTTTTAGTCTAGCCCTTTCACTAAAGCTGAAAGTATACAGTTCAATGATGCCTTGATTGCTTCATTTTGAATCCACTGATGTTTTTTTCCATTAAAAAGTTCACTTATCCACATATTTAAGAAATCTTAATCTTCTCTTTTTTTCAGACTTCATACTGTTAATTTAAAAACTGAAAATGATAGTTTCCACAATAATTGTGGACATTGAGGTATTAAACTGAGATTTAAGGCGAACTCAGACAAACTTTCCCCCTTTGAAAGGTCAATATGAGCCTTCCAGCGTCAAACAACCAAGTAGTGAACACATTTAACTGGAGGTCCTTTAAAGCTTGTGTATGTGAAAGACAACTATTGTACATATCGCAATTTTTTGTTATTAAAAGCTGACTAACTGCCATCCAGAATTGCACTTACTTTGACTGAGTGGTTGTGGAAGTCGGTCACAATGATTTCATTGTTGTTGTTGACAGCAGCAAAGTGAGGGCCTGGATAGAATGGAATATATGAGAAAGGGTTTCAGATGTGTCATTTGTCAAATTCGGCTGATTTCAGCAAACTTTTGGATGGCAGATGTTAATGGAAAACATGCAGCTTAACAGTTTGATGCAGTAAAACAGAAAAAAAATCCTGTTAAGTTTATTGCACTTAAATATACTGAGAAAAAGATTGCACTAAGATACACTTAGCACAATCAACAGAACAACATGTGGTTTAAGGACACTTTACAAGTTATGTCTACATTCGTGACCTATTTAGGAGCTCCTATTTTATCTGTAAATGTCAGAAAACTCCACGGCAACATGGCGTCTTTATGGTTCCTGCTTTGGCAAACGTCTTCATTCCACATGCGGGTGTGAGCTGGTTGGAGATAGATTGTAGGGGGAGCAGTGCACAGTATTACCATTGAGTGTACCTGCAAACTGCCTGTCACCGTTGCCGCGGTTACCGAACTTGGTGACCAGCTTGCCGTTGACCTGGAAGATGAAAACGCAGCAGGCCTTGTTGTCCACCACGATGATGTGTCCGTTTCTGTCCACAGACACACCTTTGGGGCCCATCAGCTTCCCCGAGCCGATCTTATTCTAGAGAATCAACAGACATCACGTCAATATTAGTGTTTGTTTATTAGATTAGTGACTGGTACACAGTCCCCAAAGGATCGTACACCAAACTAGTGCTCATATCTTGTCCTTTGTGTGATTTACAGTTAAATAGTGCAAAATAAAACCACCCATGACAACAAACACAAACGCTTCATTCACAGTCTTAAAGAGAAGATTCCATTCAGTGATGAGCCACATGCTGCGGGAATATCTTACATTTCACTATTGCAACTCTGCTGTAACTTAACTGAGGAAGTAGGACAGCCTCTACATATTATGCAAAATGTAAAGCTATTTATTTATTTATTCTGCACAAGGAGACTGAGAGGAGAGGTCAAAATCAGCGCAAGTTCATCTCCATAAATTTGTAAATGAGGCTAAAGATCATCTGTTTTGCTCTTTGAATCATTAAAAAATCTACTTAAATTCTTCCACAGTTGTAAGGGTCTTTTAAAAAAGTGGTGCAGTGGTGATACTGAGGCAATAAAACATTTAATATCAGTATTTATAGCTTCTATCTACTTGCTATTAATGCCAACTTTGTTAAAACATGGGACAGGGCAACATAAGCGTGTTTACATGTGGAATTTTGTTTTTCTTTCTATTTATTACTTTTTTAAGTCATGCATATTGCATATTTGTCTTTTTTAAGTGCACTATGGGGAGATGGTCCCACTAATTTCGTTGTACAATTTTTGTGTACAGTGACAAGAAAAGCACTCAGAGAGTACAGTCCTCTACCAAGGCTGTTCATTCCTCAATTTGGGCATTCAGAAATCACGGCAACAAAAAATCTGGCCATTTAATATAGATCTACCCACAAACTAACTAACTAAATAAATAATTACCTTGTGGTGAGCACAGGCGTGTGTTATGCATGCGTACGAAATGTATAGATGCCGATTTGCGTGACCGAATATGTAGCGGGCGTCAGGAATTGATACAGACAGCTGACATAGCCTTCACTCATTGTCATAGTTAGAGTGACGCCGTGCCGCAATCCCGCAATGATACGGAAATACTTCACAAATCTGTGGATCCAGACTATAAGCCGCATCACTTCCAAAATTTTATGAGGTGGTCATTGTGTCATTTCTGAGCTTCCCTGAAAATTTCATCCAAATCTGTTGGTCCATTTTTGAGCAATGTTGCTAACAGACAAACAGACAGACAAATGTATGCCGATTGTCGATTTATTACTCCTGGCAGAGTAGTAAATGGTATTCTATTCTATTTTATTGTATTTTATTATTGTTTTGAGTGAAATCACAATTAAATTACTTTGCACAGTCTGAGTATAGAATAAAGATAAGAAGTGATAAAAGCCAGACTTACCTTAAACTTGCCCTCACTTGAAAAGATGCTGACCCATTTGTTATCATAGTCAGCGATGATGATGTCACCATTTGGGTGGACGGCGACGCCTGTCGGCCGTTGCAGCTGACCCGGAGTCCTGCCCCGGACGCCAAAACGACTTTTGAACTGGCCGTCGTTTGAAAAAATCTGCATAACGCAAAACACAACAACAAAAAAAGATGTTTCAAGAATATGACAAATAGACTGAGTATGTGTACATCGCAGCGCTGCAACAGTGACCTCTTGATAAAGTGCAGCATCGTCAGTGTACAAAGTCATTTTTACCTGGACACACTGGTTGTTGCTGTCTGCGATCAGCACCTTTCCCAGAGAGGATGCAGCCACTCCCTGGAGATTAGTGAACTCCCCTTTGTTTCTCCCTTTTGTGCCTGTAGGACATGAAATACAGTCATGTTTATACTGAAATTAATTATGTGACTTTGTGGTTTTGGAGTAAAGGTCAAGCTGTCACTTTCAACATCCTTTTTATTGAGTTATCTGCAGAGTGGTACTGTATGTAATGAAGTTACGCTTCTAAATCAAGATTTAAAAATGACATAACGCTCCATTTTTGCACTCATGGTGCTACTATAATCGTTTTGTTTGTTTTGAGTACTTAAAACCATTTATACAGCATATTATGCAAATATAGAGATCTATAGGTCTTACTGATTCATTGTTTTCATTTTTTAACATTTGGTTATAATATATTTAGCCTACAGACTAGTAGCACATTTGTGAAAAAATGTCCATCAATACCTATTTTGTTTGACCAAAAATTCAAACCTTAACCACATCCGATTCACAGTGATGAAAAAACTGAGAAAGCCAAGAAACTATTACATTTGAGAAGCTGAACAAATGGCAAATGTTTGGATTATTTTTGTTGACAAATCCCTTAATTGATATAGAAACACGTAATTAGAATATGAGTGTCAAGCTAGGTTTGAAAAAGGTCATTTGAGTGAATTCGACATCAGGCAGATTTAAAAGTGCTGCTCTACTGACTTCAACTATGTATTGTTTGAAATTCATGAACAGAAGCACAACTGCCATATCTGAAATTGACACAAACATAATACTTTACACAATAGCTTAGGATAAGAAAAAAGATGCACATCTTTCTACAGTCCTCTTTTTCATTTAACATCACTGAAAACTTATAAAATAACTGCATTTCAGCTGCTACAGGAAAAGTACTGAGGTGTGATGTTCCTCCTGCTGGTGAAACGTCGTTCTTACCGATTCTGAAGATGAGGTCGTCCTCGATGGGGTTCTCTTTCCTCCTCCCAGTGCTGTACATGCTGGCCGGCCTCTTGATGGCCTTCTGCTTGATGTGTCCACTGCCTGGAGACTTCAGCCTCTTCTTAACGCCATCTGAAGTTGGTGACACATCTATGGATTTGGTGGCTTTTATCTTAAAGGGGCTTCCTTTGATGTGTTGGTCGTACAAGCGCAGTGACAAATTAAAAGTGCCCTCCTTAGGGGCTGTGAACAGGTACTCGTATGTGCCATTCTTGCTGTCCAGTATCTCTCCGTCACCTTTGCTGCCATCAGGTGAGGAGATTTCAGCGGTGATGACGGCGTTGCCCATCTTGCACAGCTCTCCGTCTTTGTCCTTCGTGGTTATAGTGATGGATGTGGGGACGCCCACCACGCATTGTCGTAACCCTTCGCCTGTAGCTACAGTCTCCGAGGCCACGGCGTTGGTGGTGACGATGGTACCCAGGTTGTGGATGGACTTCTTGAGTCCTTCCGTCTCCACCAGGAAGTCCAGCTGGTCGTTCTCTCCGGGCTGCAGAGGAAGCTCCTGGCTGGCCAGCTCCATGAGACGCTCGCCCATCTGCTTCTTCACCAACAGCACCTCGGCCTCGGTGCCGTGGCTCAGCGCCTGCTCCGTGAAGTTACAGCTGCTGTTGATGCCCTCCTGGCCCTGCAGCAGAGTGTCCAGCTGGGCCTGCAGCACCTACACAGGGAAACACCAGGGGGCAGCAGGGAGTCACTGCGCTGAGCTCTTACCCAGTGTCTTACAAAACTTTTTCCTTTATTCTGTTCCAATGCCTAGTTTAGGTACCAGTGCATTTTCTGCACCAACCAGCTTCAACATCTCATTAGGTAAGATAAGATGTCACTTTAGGAATCCCAGTGTGGAAATTTGCATTATTACAGCAGCAAATATTGCTCAAAAATTCTAGAAATGTAATATAAAACATAAATAAACCAAAATATGCATAAGTACTAGCTCTAAAAGTAACATTAGTGCACATATCAGTGGTATTGCACAATTTATTTTATTTTGCTAAACAGAAATACTGATGGAGTATTATTACTGCACAGATCGTACCTAAGTATAAAACTTGTAACTCTGTAAGTGGAAAAGTGAAGAAGGATTTCCTCTTCCAGATCAATACCAATGTAAAAATAAAGATTATGACATCTAAGTATTGAGGAACTCTTAGCTCATCATAAGATATTGTTATGATTCCAAATGTGTCCACCAACAAAAATGTGCTTGCAGACGTACAGTGTGGCAGCTTTACTGCAGTGACTGACCATAAAAACAAATAAATGTCAGTTAGTTGTAGCTGCCTCATCCTGTGTTGACTCACAATGGAATACAGCTTTATTGTCAGCTTCGACTGACTCTCATTCTGCATACTTGACAACTTTGTTGTACAGTTACCAACACAATTCAATTATGACCCTTAAACCCAAGCTAATACACTGAAATAGCACAAATAAGTGAAATTACTGTTACAATTCCAGTGATGTTATTTGTTGGTATTCCATTGTTATTTCTGCTAATTTCTCTTATTTTCTGTAGAGTTTTCCATTGCCATACAGTCCATTTCATATCCTGCATCTATATATGTTCAAATCAAATGGCTATTTTAACCCCCTGAACTCCAAGGAGTTTATTTATTTCTTTATTTATACACATATTTTTTCTATTTTCATTCCACTTTTTTTCAGCAACAATCAGAAACAATATTAAAAAGGCTTGTGTGCCATCGTCTAGCTTGTAGATGTGACATAAACATCACCGAGTCGTGCTGCAACACGTCTGAGAACCAGTTTGATAGAAAGTTTCATTTTTTCTATCTTGAATCATAGCTGAATATACTGAATTCTTTCCAGCTTTTTGAATTTTTATTATTACTTTTTTAAACACATCAACTCAATAAAAAGGGATTGAAAACTCTCAGCAAGTGGTGAGGTGCTTTAACAAAGACTGACATTACAATATTCTTGATTTAATTTCCAGGTTGAAAGTGATTCCTCAAAGGGAGGAGAGTCGTCTGCACATTCTTACATTTAAAAGCTAGGTGAAAATACAGTTTGAAATGCTGGATAAACATGGAGCAATGATTATCATGGACATGCATTGTGATTGTATTATCGGTCTGAAATAACTTTTTCCACGTAACTGGAGTTAATTTGGGCAACATATAAATGAATATAAATAACCTATGTGTCCATTAGGTATGAACTAATACAATATAATCTTAATGTGACTTGGTTATTTAATTGCTATATATAAATTATCCATGCATTAGTGACACATCTCTTTATTGTGTGTCTTCTAACCTTAATGTAAAGTGTCACCATCTTAATCAACAATACACAAGTTGTGTTTAAATAATTAAACCTCCCAGTGTGCTACAGGACACTTCAGGGGCTATAATATAGAGAATTTCTACACTCACTGAAGCACAGCAGCAAACTCACCCGCATCTGGCCATCACTATCCTCTTCTTCTCCAAAAGAAGAGGCCATTTAGCGTTTTATTCTCAACCTGGAGTCAGATGTTTCATCCAAACACCTTCAGCTACCGGTTAACTCCCTGTCAGCTGATTCACCAAAAAACACGTACACGGTGTAAGAACAGAGCTCCAGAGTAGCAGGATATAGTGTTCGCAGCATGATACTGTATTCGCTCACTGCACATGACACACCCAAATCAGCCCCGCACTGGCAGTACACTGGCTCCATCTAGCTACAGCAGTAAAAGTCACATATCTGACTTCCCCCACCCCTCTGGGCTGCAGTGTTTTGACTGCACACCAGCCACTGAATGGTAAATCATTAGCAACCCATGTGATGAAGCTGCCCGAGGGAATGGCAGCAGGCTCTTAACTCATCCGACTGATTGGTTGTCTGGTCGGGGAGGTGCAGCAGTTCCACCGACCCCCATCTTTCTACCGGTTAATCGCCAAACAGGCCAGCTGAGACCCATCAGCAAAAACAAGCCCGATGAGTCGAGGTTAAAGGCTTCCCAGGAATAGATTACAAGGAGGTCAGTGTTGCATTCATTTTACAGTTACACTATGAATTCTTTCCTGTGTTTACTCCAAAAACTGGGTAATATACAGTACTTAACAAATGTATTAGACCACCTGTCACAAAAACGAGAAAACACAAATGTTTTAGAAATCTTTGTTGTTATTTATTAGGAAAATAACTGAGTTCCCTTTGCTTCACCATTTTGAAAAGGAGTGACGAAGTTCAAACTGAATTCACGTTTTTAAACCCAATTTTTAGCCAACACATTGAAACTGTGAGAGAAGTCAGAATTTAATCAACATACAATCACCAAAACTAATTTTTCTGTTCAGGAATGCGAGCAAATAACTCTAATTTGGCAGCTCAGTCAAAAAAACAATAATATTGTTTTTTTTCTGCAGTAAATTTGAAAACTCACAGATTTTAGATATTTCTATTTCAGCATTAAAGACATCATTTGGATTAAAAACCTTGCACATACTGGCAGATTAAGCATTACAGAAACATGGAAACACATTTTGATCAGCAATACTGTTAATTTAGGATAGCAGTGGCAAGCAGCTTACACTGGGTGGTCTAATAAATGTGTTAAGCACTGTAGCTCCTCTAAGAGCTGGATGATCTGCACTTATACAGATCATCCTTAGTGGTGCTCAAAGCACTTCACAGTGTGTTTGTCAGTCACCCATTCACACACCAATGGCGACAGAACTTCCATGCAAGGCGCAATTTAGGGTTTAGTGTCTTGGGGATGGAACCAAATAATGACTGCAACGCTGGTTCAAAAAACTCAAACAATAAGGGTAAAGTCTCAGTCAACACATAACATTGAAACTAGGCTCTTTACCTTCTGCTTGAGGCCGTAGTTGACCTCCAGCTCCATCAGTAAAACACTCTTGCGGACATTGAGGGTCTTCTGTAGCTCGTCAAATGTAGAGTGGATGCCGTCCTCGATGGAGCTCTTCTGATTGGTCAGCTGCTGCAGGATCTCCGACAGCGTGTGCAGGGCCGAGTCAATCTCTGGCAACCTGGAAGCAATGAGGAAAACCGAGGAGAAAACGTCCATGAAGCGCATGAAGGGAGTCATATGAGTGTGAAAATAAAGGAGGATTGTGGTCGCCTCGCTTATGTCATTGTGGTCGTTACTTGGGAGCATAATTGCAGAGATGTCTACATAATGCTGCTGTTGTACCTCTTCTTGACAGCATCGAGCTGGTCCTGTAACGAGGCCTTGTGTTGTTCCACTACGTCTTTGAGAGGCACAGTCGGGTGTTCTCCGTGTTCACCACTCGTACACTCCTGACACATGGCCGTCTCACATGGAGGACAGTAAAACTCCATGACCTAAAAGACAGGAAGATAAAGATTAGTGCTTAAAAATGGGTCACCAAAACTATTTAGTCACATTAGCACTGTGGTCAGGTTGTTCACTGCTTCACTCCAGACTGAAATATCTCAACTAATACAGTGCTGTGAAAAAGTTTTTCTTTACCAAAATCTTCTATTTTTACATATTTCTCACACATAAATGTTCCAGATCATCAATATTTATATTTATTTAATATTAGACAGAGATAACCCACAAAACACAATGCAGTTTTTAAATGATCTTTTATTGAAAACCTGCATCACCCCTGTGAAAAAGTAATTGCCCCCCTGACCTTAACAACTGGTTGGTTCCTTGGCAGCAACAACTGCAGTTAAATGTTTGTTCCAGCTTGTGATCAGTCTTTTACATCACCATGGAGGAATTCTGGTCCACTCTTCTCTCCAAAATAGTTTTAATTCAGTCACATTAGATGGTTTTCCAGCTTGAACTGTCCTTTTAAGGTCTTGTCACAGAATCTCATTTAGATTCAAGTCCAGACTTTGACTCGGCCACTCCAGAACCTTCATTTAGTTCTTTTTGAGCCACTCAGAGGTGGATTTGTTTGTGTGCTTTGGGTCATTGTCTTGTTGCATAAATTTTAGTGTTGAGCTTTAGGTCATGAACTGATGGTGGATTTTCTCCAGGAGGATTTTCTGATAGAGAGCAGAATTCATGGCTCCATCAGTGATGACAAGTCATCCAGGTCCTCCAACCATCACACTACCACCACCATGTTTCACTGCTGGTATCATGTTCTTCTTGTGGAATGCAGTATTAGATTTACTCCAGATGTAACGGAACCATGTCTTCCAGAAAGTTCCACCTTAGACTCATCAGTCCACAGGATGTTATCCCAGAAGTCCTGGAGCTCATCAGATATATTTTTTGTAAATTTGTAAATACCAAACAAACATTAATGTTCTTTTTGGTCAGTATTGGTTTGATCCTTGCAACTCTCCCATGGATCCATTTTCTCCCAGAGTCTTCCTTATTGTAGAATCATGTAGATGAACCTTAACTGAGGCCAGTGAGGTCTGCAGATCTTTAGCTGTTCATCTGGGTTCTTTTGTGACCTCCTGGATTAGATGTTGATGCTCTTGGAGAAATGTAGTTCATTGGTCCACTATGTGGTTATACTAGCGCGTCTTTTTTGGGGTTTCCCGACCCTGTACAACATCTGGAGTGCAATCTTTCGAGACTGTAACGTTTCATGTGATGTGCAAAAGATGGAGATAATGTCTGGAAAAACTGCATCTGTACAAACCCAATAACTACAACAGATCTGAGACGACACGAGGCCTCTCCTCGCTCAGTGTTGCATCACTGCCTATAAATAAGGACCCAGATTTGTCTTGTAGTGCAAATGATTATGGAAATTAGCTTGACTCATTTGTCAGTGTTGCTCATCTTCACTACCAAGATGTTACTATTGTGTTAACATTGTAAAAGAGAGCTACATTTTTGGCTTTGTTTGGTATTTTAAATGATCCTGTAGCCCTCCATATTGTTGTATTCATATGTCTTTTATTTATGTCATTACGTAAAATTGGGAAAAAAAATATATATATTTAAAAAGAACTATTAGAGTGAACGAAAAAATTTAAAACAATCATTAAATATGCATGAAGAACTCACGTCTATAATCCAAAACTGTATAAGTAAGAGAGATGTGAGAGGTTTAAACTCCATATAAATCCATGACTGACCTACAAGCTGCCTTACAGCTCTCACTTTGTAGATATTTATGCGTTAATTAACAATTAACCACCTCCCACACATAATATCCCTATTCATGTGTAATATTATTATGGTCATTTCACTTCTGTTTCCAAACCAACAAGTGCAAAATAACTTCTGTACACCACAAAATATGAGCAATTTACTTTCTCAGGGTGTTTATTTTTAACCCTTTTTTTATACAAAATGCTGTTTTTATAATGTTTTTTTTTAATTTATTGCTGCTGCTCTTATGTTTTTCATTATTTTATTAGACCTTTTCCTGCATACAAAGCTGTACCTGTACTGTAGTGTACTCTATTCTACTACATGTTAGTATTTGCATGTAAAATCAGGTGACGGTGTTCTTACGCTGCCTCCATGGTTGGGGCAGGAGAGCAGCTGGCCCGTCGCCACCGTGGTGATGTTGTTGAGAGCGGCGGCCTCCTGGCTGCAGCTGTCCGGCGCCCGTTGCAGCACGTCCATCAGATTGGTGATGAAGAAGTTGTTCTGCAACGCCGCCACACCTTTCTCCGGCAGGATGGAGGTCTGGCGGCACACGGGGCACGACAGGGTGAGGCTGTGGGCCGGGATGTAATTCTGCAGGCACCTGGAGGACGACAGGTGACCTGTTAAAAGACTGCGGCTCAAAAAATATACCAGAATCATGCACTAAATGAGGTTAAAGGAACACTATGCAGAGAGATTAAAGTATTTTGTGAAGAGGTCAGAGCCACATGTGAGAAGGTTATTTGAAAATTAGTTATTTCTACCTATTGTGTATCCAAAAGAACACAACTATAACCAAAAAGAACAAATATTGATGAACCTCACCTTTGTAAATGCTACAAAGGTGGAATGAAATTCACAGATGAACCATGATAAGCTAGATGAAACAGATGAGCCTCCTACTGGAGAGATTAATTTATATAATGAAGGAAAAACAAAAAGAAAATGGGGACGTTGGGGGACCAAAGTATGTGACGAACAAACATAGAGACTTTTACTGGCAATTCATTTTGTTGTAAGAGAGGGACAGTTCAATGTTTGTGTGTTTTATACTATTTTAGACATTAACTCGATACATTGTGTACATTTTAGAGGGAAATATTGCACTTTCTACTCCATTATATTTACTTCACAACTTCAGTATCTTCTAAGTTCAAGATTTTGCACATGATCCAAATTCTCTCCAAAAATCACAGATTAGAGAAAAACTGAAAACAGAATGTTGGTTTTTTTTTCCTCTTCCCAAAGAGTCAAATACAGTGCTGGGTGCTATCTAATTAATAATAATAGTAATTAACTTAACTACTGTACAGTTTTGAAGTATTTCTACTTGCGTATTTGCATGTTTACGCTACTTTATACGACTACATTTTAGAGGGAAACATTCTCCTTTCTAATCCACTATATTTACTTCACAGCTTCAGTTACATATATATACACACACACACACACACACACACACACACACACACACACACACACACACACACACACACACACACACACACACACACAAAAACATTTGCATTTGTATACAATTCTATACTTAAACTTGGTTACATTTTGTACAGTTTAGAGGGAAATATTGCATTATATTTACTTCACAGCTTTAGTTACTTCTAAGTACAAGATTTTGCGATGTTTTTTCTGTATGATTGATTATTAAAAAATAAGGATATTGTTCAGGAAAAACAGACTGTGGCTGAAGTCTCATGACGTGTAATCTTATTATTTCCTGTATAAACAATGCATCTTATCAGCATTCAACAAAAACATTTGCATTTTTTTATGCTACTTTTTACTTAAACTTGACTACATTTTGTACATTTTAGAGGGAAATATTGCACTTTCTGCTCCACTATATTTATTTCACAGCTTTAGTTACTTCTAAGTTCAAGATTTTGCACATTTCTTTTTGCATGACTGGTTATTAAATAATAAAGATCTTGTTGGAGGAAGAAACAGACTGTGGCTCAAGTCTCATGACGTGTAATCTTATTATTTCCTGTATACACAATGCATCTTATCAGCATTCAACACAAACATTCAAGATGACCTTTAAGTCTGAGGATCTTTCCTTTGAGGACATCTAGTGGTTGGAACGTTTACACTATGACAGCAGCGTCATACATTTTTAGTTGAGTTATTACTTTATCAGCTGAACCTGCTCACATCAGTGCAATCAAATACAATAAACTGGCCATAAATACAGCGTTTGTGAAACTTTTATTGTTCAATGTTAACAGAGAAGGTTCACACCACCACTATTATAGTCATCAGTGTATTCTGCGGTAATTGATTGTACATGTGGATCGTAATTAATGAATTCATGGAGCAACACAGACCACAGTTTTGACTGATGATGTTTTAAAAATAAAATAGAAATACACTAAATTAAGCTTAAAATATACTAAGTTAAACTTCATCCTATTAACCCTTTGTGTTAGTTTTTTTTATGTACCTTCCTACACTTGTAATACTAATAATAACAATTTTGAGTGAATACCTTGAATTATTTGGGTCACAATAACCATTTTGTGAAAGTTTAATCTTGTAGCAGTCCTACTTCTTGTTGGATGTGCTCACAAATGAGGCTTTCAACGTGCATTTTCAGCAGGTTAGTTAGTGCAGTAATGTTGTTCTGATCCCTTTATTGCACTTTAACATTAATTTAGTCGTTCTGCATTCTTTTTCACAATTGAAGTTCAGTCAAATATAATGTCGTCTGCAGTCACTAAGTATGTTAACTTAATTACTGTACAGTTCTGAAGTACTTCTACTTGAGTATTTGCATTTTTACGCATCCAAACTTTGCACATGATCCAATTTCTGACTGAAAATCAAAGATTAGAGAAAAAGTGCAGAAACTGAGAACAGATTTGCTCATCAGAATGTTGTTTTTTTCTCCTTCTTCTCCCATTAATCACCTGACGAGGATTAATGGAAGTCTAATATGTGGTATCTGCAGAAACTCAGTATGTTAATTTAATTACTGTACACTTTTGAAGTACTTCTACTTGAGTATTTATCTTTTTACGCTACTTTATACTTAAACTCAACCACATTTTAGAGCGAAATATTCTTGTTCTACTCCATTATATTTACATCACAGCTGTAGTTAATTGTAAGTTCAAGATTTTGCACATTGGATAATAACACAAGCTTTTAAAATCAACACACAGTTTATGGTTAAACCAGTTTCCCATCATTTTCACATATTACAGAAAGCACTGTGTATTTCAGACGTTTCTGAGTTGTTACCAGCTCCATCAAACAGAGATTTTTCCATCTAAACTTTGCACACTATCCAATTTCTCACCAAAAATCAAAGATAAGAGAAAAAGTGCACAAACTGAGAACAGATTTGCTTATCATTTGTCACATTAATCATCTGATGAGTGCTCAGACGTATGGTTCGTCCCTGTGGACAGTTTAAAACTACATATATTGTAGCTTAAACCAGCTCCAGCTACAACAAGCTGCTGAAAATAGCACATCAGTTACAGAAGCCAAACCAGCACTTTTACTTTAATGCTTTAAATACATTTTACTGCCAAAACTGAAGTATTATGTTACATGCAGGACAGTATCGTTGTTTCTTGTGCTGTGCATCTATTTTTCACATGAATATCTGTGATGAATTTTAATGCACTGACCTTTCAATATTCAACACGGTGATCCAATCAGATCAAATGATCGTAAAGCTTTGGGTCATTCTCTGTTTTGAATTTTATTTTTCCTGATCTTAAAAAAAGTTTTAAAAAGTATTTAGATCCTTACCTTTTTTTTTTTTATTTACATGTAATAAGTAAATATTTCTACATTGCTGTTTTGGTACATTTTTTTTTTAAAGTTAAGGATCTCAATATTTTTAAAAATGATTTTAAGATAATGAAAATCAAAACCCATGACAGAAAATGACACCAAGCTTTATGATAACTTGATCTGATGAGAGTACTGTGTTGAATAATAAAAATTTATCACCACAGCACAGAAAGAGGAAACAACTATACTGTGGAATGTAAAAGCATAATGACTCTCCAGAAGCCACCAGAGCCAAAGGACGGCCTGGCACAGTCCACAATTTGTCTTTTGTGTCAGGAACAAAGGCTGATAAACAGAGAGGATGAGGCAGCAAAGTCAACAACAGTGATGCTAAAACCCTTCTCTCTTGTCAGAATAAAGCAGCATTGATCAAATATTCTAAAGTACTGTTAGGGAGCATCTCTGTTTCACAGAAAACACATTCGCATTTACACATTTAATGCTCCACTGAACGCCTCTCTAATGAACAAAACGAACAGGATCAGTCGGAGCAGCTTCCACTCACCTCTCACAGAAGGTGTGCAGGCAGGGCAGGACTTTGGGGTTTTCGTAGCGGTCCAGACATATGCTGCAGATCAGGAACTGCTTGTCAATTTGGCGGACGACGGGACTGGGAATAGTGGAGCCTTCACTGGCCATCCTAAAACACAGGAGTCCCTCTTCCTCTTACCCTGCACCCTGCAGAGGGACACACGGGGTTTTAAGGACAGAACAAAAGGGTGGATGATCAAAAGCACAGCGATGACAACACAGTGAGTGTAAAGATCAGAGTGGGAGGCTGAAGGCAAAATGACTTCTTCCTTCCATCCTCTCACTGAGAGAGGAAACACAGCAATCAGTGCCATTCAATCCTGCAAACAATGAAGTATTAAGAGTAGAAACAGTGGCTGTGAATGTCCAATCACTCAGAAGGAGGAAAAACAGCTGATAGCAGGTCAGCAGCATAACCTAATTAATATCTAATTAAATCTTCTGATCAACACTGATCAGTTAGAAGGACAAGGAGAAGGTCTCAAAGGGAATCTCAAAGTTCATTCTTGATCTTTGGGAACAGCATTTAACCATAAGCTCCATTCAGCTTCACAATCTGCCTCAGCAGATGGACTTAATAAGATGATGTAATGTTCAGATTTCCATTAATCTGCAACTTGGCCCATAAAATTACTTCTAAAATGTGGATTTATGGTTTTGGAAGCAGCAGATGGGGAATAATCTCCAAGAAAAAGAAACAAAACAGTGACTAAATGGACCACTTTTTTTTTTTTTTTGGTCTAATTCTCTGTATTTCTAGCAATAGTCAGTCAGTCCAAACTCCTTTTGGCTTGTAATCATTCAAAATGAAGCCATGTTTCCTAATAGATCCTGGTCACAGGTGCATGTTTACATGATTTCAAGCAATTCAGCCAAACCAAATGTGGATAAATGTCCTCAGGAAGCCAGACAGCAAGCTGCACCAAAACTGACATATTAACAGCAATGATCCATTTGTTTTTGGGAACTTATTTAACTGCACATTTATCCTAAATGCAGCAAATTTGGAGATTTTTTTCCCCTGTCAGGATCCCTAACTGGTTAAAGAAGAATTGGGCAGTAAAAGCTGATATTGGTTTATAGCTTTACACTGGATCCAAATCCCACATTTCTCAGTAAAAGTTCTCCATTTAACCAGAACATCCTCTTCCAAATGTGATTTTGTTGTTCTTTATTCTCTTTCACCTGATTTAGCTGAGAAGTGATTGGCTGAAGTCTCCCATCACAGGACAGATTTTCTAAAGGCTGAAAAAAGAGCTGAGAGGAGGTGATGGATCCAGATCACATGAATTATAACATGCTGAAGGATTTTTAAGAATTTTTCTGTCCAATGATGCCAAAAAATCAAGAATTAAATAAAAAATACTGCCTACTCCAGCTTCAATCCGGCCTGTGACCAAAAAGTGATGCTACTTCTTCATACCGTTTAATGAATGCTTATGTTTAGATTTTTAGGACATATTTATCTTATCCTGTTTATGTTTTTAGGTGATATTTTTCTACTCAAGTTTATATTTTTAAGTCTTTTTGTCATATTTTTATATTTATGTTTATATTTTTAGGACATATTTTTCTAATTATGTTTATGTTTGTAGGTCACAATTTTCTTCTTATGTTTATATTTCTAGGACATATTTTTCCACTAAAATTTATATTTTTAGGACATATTTTTCCATTACTATTTATATTTTTGGTAATACTTTTCTACTCATGTCTATATTTTTAGGACATATTTTTCTAATTATGTTTATATTTTTAGGTCACATTTTTCTACTTATGTTTATATTTTTTGGACATATTTTTCCACTAATATTTATATCTTTAGGTAATATTTTTCTACTTCTGTTAATATTTTGAGGACATATTTTTTTACTTATGTTTCCATTTTTAAGACATATTTTTCTACTTATGTTTATATTTTTAGGTCTTATTTTTGTACTGTTTATATTTCTGACTTGGGAGTAACTATAACAGAATCAGTTTCCCCTCAGGGATAAATAAAGTATTTGTGATTCTTGTTCTCTTTTATATGAATCATGATGTTATGCTACATATTTTTCATACGATCCCATGGAGGGTTTCCGTCTGCAGTGAAGCAGTTGGAACTTTGCTGCGTGTTTGTTATAAAATGCACTTTAAGTGATAAATATTTGATTACAAAGTGAAAGCAAAGCATTCAGCCTTCAGCACACATTAGTGAGAAGCAGAACACTAAAAATACCAACATGAAACAGAATTGAATATTTGCACTGATTCTGCATCAGTTCAACGTTGTCCTTTATTTGAAACATCTCGTCCCTGCAAGGTTTCCTCTGCGTGATATTCCTGTATCTGGCAGCTAACTTAGAAAGTGTGTCAGTGCTTTTATTGTCTCTTCACATTGAAGACAGGCACAGAAACAGGCCACCTCTGCTGCTGAGAGGAAACCCTCAGGGACTGGACTTCTTTCTACAGTGCATGCTCTTTCTCCTCGCCTCCAGTCTATTTTCTCCTCATCTGTCTCCTCCTTCCAGTACTGCCTTTGAGAGCAGATGTGTGACTACAATCTGGTGGAAAACGCAGATTAGAGGATATAAATACTGTTGGAATGAAGCCGTCACTGGATTTATTATCAAACTTTCCAATATGTCAGATGGTAAAACAGTAAAGCACTGAGCAGAACCATCTAAATCAGCTGATCTAAAAAAAAAAAAAAAAAAAATCAGAATTTTACAACTCATAAACGTGCACCCAGACACAAAATAAAAACAGTCATTTGCATCTGTCAGATTTAAATATTCTAGCACCCACAGAGCTCAAAACAGAGGCTGCAACTTACCGGCTCCACGCACCAGAATAAAGGAGATGAACAGAGCATCAAATATGTCCCTGATTATAAAACTAAGAATCCTAAATCCCGCAGACAGTCACAACAGGACAACAGAAGCAGCGCTGTGCTGACGGTGCACAAGGTCGCAGCAGCCACACAACGCTTCCCTCTTACATAATCAGATCCGCACCAGCTGAGTGGAATAATTCCTGTTGGACCGAGTCGTCCTCTAATACGCAGAGGAAGGTGCACATGACCAAGGAGAATATTATTGGAGGACTTCATAGTAAATCTAGATGATCTTCGAGCACAGATCAAGACAGCAGAGAAACATTTCAGCACAACTGTGACAATAATAAGACTCACTGTGCTGCATTCATGGACCAATCAACAGGCGTCAGACTGAAACACTGCATCCAAAAAGACAGAGCATCTTTGTGCATTAAATCCCTCACATATCAGTCGTGACGTGAAACGGTCCCTCCAGGTCTTCACAGGCAGGAAGACGCTCCTCCATGTGTTTATGGGCGTGCACACACGCGAGCAAAGTTGAGGAGGGGCGACTCAGCCGGATTGTATTTCGGTCTTTGCATCATCTTTTCCTCGTCCCTCATCACTTCCTCTCCTCCCGTCACTCGGTCATCCATTCATCTCCCTCCTTCCTCTCTGAACTAAATGCTGCCTCACTGCAGAGCAGCGAGCGTGTGCAGCATTGGGAGTGTGTGAGCTAGCATTGGCTGACGGCCGCTGATCCAACAAACGGGAGGAGAAAAAAAAAAGCACAAGGGAGCAGCAGCAGTTAAGGGTCCCCTCCTCAGCCAATAGAGATGGAGCCAAATTGATCTTTTTTCTTTTTTTTGGAGTGCATATGTGTGCAGGCTGCTGACTCACCGTGCATGCACAGACAAAACAGAAGATGAATACAGAGAATAACAAGAAAAGTGTATAGAGAGCGCAATACTCCGCCAAGGATGTTTATTCCCCCATACGGAATTGTCAGAACTACAGCATTTGTTTATTATTTATTGATGAGCAGAAATCATGGCAACATAGAATGTGGCCATTTAATATAGATGTACCCACAAACAAAATGATCTTGCGCTGAGCACAGGCGTGTTATGCATGTGTACATTATGTACGGATACTGAATTACGTGACCTAAATATGTAGCGGACAGCGGGAATTGATGGGACCCGTAAACACCCCAACAATTTAATCAATTGTTCCTTGTATCATTTCTGATGGATAAGTCCGCAGCTGTCAATTTGTAGTAGGATCACAATCATGTGATCGTCAGCAGACAGCTGACGTAGTGTTCACTTGTTGTCATAGTTACAGTGACGCCATGCCGCTATCTCACAAAGATACAGGACTCTTAAAAAAATCCGTAGATCCAGACTATAAACCACATCACTGCCAAAATCTAATCAGTTGCTCCGTGTGTCATTTCTGACCTCCCCTGAAAATTTCATCCACATCCGTTTGTCCATTTTTGAGTAATGTTGTGCACAGACAGAATAACAGATGGACAGACAAGCGTACGCCGATCGTCACATAACTCTGTCGCGTTCCTTGGTGGAGTAAAAATTAGCAACCACAAAAAACACATATACTCGTATGTACGTGCACAGATTCTGTCAGAAACTCTACTGCATGGAAACTGTTTCCTGACAACACAAAGGTGAAACACATTTCCCTGTTGAGAGAAGATTAAGACCAACCAAAAAGACTTCCTGGTTTCCTCTAAATCCCTGCACTGCCATCAGCTTCTAGAACTCTATAGTTGTCAGTCAAAATAAATCTGCATTTCACTTCAAAGCACTGATCTCCCAGATGAATAAACTCTATACGTTGGATAATACTAGTACATAATGTGATGCATTCGCCACCAAGAAAAAGGAAATACATCCATGTTTGGTCAGTAAAATGATTGATTTACAGGGTTCCTGGTGCATGAAACCCTGGGAGAATAGTAAGAAAAAATTCTCAACTTTCTTCTCGAGACTGATACTGTTTCTACATATGATTATATTTTTAGGACATATTTTTCTACTTATGTGGACATTTTTTAAGACACATTTTTCTATTTATGTTTATATTTTTAGGTCATGTTTTTCTACTTATGTTTATTTTTTAGGACACATTTGTCTACTGATGTTTATATTTTTAGGTCATATGTTTCTACTGTTCATATTTTTTTTTTTTTTTAATTTTAAACCCTTAATGATTTAAAGGGTTTTTGGTGCAGGATTCCAGGATTCTGCTCACTGACAACTGTTTAGTGATTATAAAGCAAACGATTAATCAGCATGTTGAGCAGTATTAAGTCCAATAATCTTCATGTATGGCCAGAAAGCTTCTAAGCTAAGGTAGAGCTGCGAAGGGTTTTAAAATCCACAGAGAAATAATAACTAATAAGTCGACATATGTCTTTGATTAAAGTGAGAAATATTAACTTTTTCTATTGTATGAGTGTAAATATGATGGATGTATCAGTTGATTAGGACAGAATGATGTTCTACAGAACAGGCTGGCAGAGCAAGACAAGGAGAAAATAAGATTCCTTCATGCAAGAAATCAGTTCAGTGAGCCCAATGTCAGACTGAACGAATGACATAAAACAATCGGGCATCGCAGTCTGATTGCTAAATCGTCCTGATTGTTTGCATCAAGCATCGTGCATCACATTCATGCTGGATAAATCTGAATCTCCTCATGTTCAGCGACAACATTCGGCAACCAAGACAAGAGCTTATTGATGTAACAAGGGTGCATTTCCTAAAAGACCGGAGTTGTTTTGTGGCTTTAGTTAGCTGCAGCATGCATGCAAATGTCTTTTTCCATTTTCTCTGCTTACAAATACAGTTTTTAATGCGATTGAGGACGATTCTGACCTAAAACAGTGTTTCTAAATGTTGTTTGTTGGCAGCAGTGAGAAATAAGTCTTGGAAATTGAAAGTGTTTGAAAAGAGCAGAATAATACAATCCACTTATACGTTTGTGCAAATTTGGTCTAAACATTTTAATTTAATTATCAGGAAAAACGTGATTGTACCTTTAGCCCAGTAACAGTATTATATAACTCTTCCAGTTGGGACACCATTGGAGTGGTTGGCCAAAAATGTAAAAAACAAACTTCTAATAATTTTTTCCTCATTAAGTACCTCTGATTGGCACCAAACTCTCCTATTGGTGCCAATCACATATTATAAATGTTCCCTCTTGCTGTGCAGAATGGAATCTAGTAATGACTGTTTATGGAAACAGTAATAAGTGTACTTAACTTTCTTGGAAATGTCCTCAAATAACATCTGCAATCATTTCAAAGTGAATTTGTTCAGAATTGAAGCAACCATCCAAGAAGGTTATAGATAAACAATAATGGCTTTCCTAAGACATATCTGGTCAGTATTGAGGCTGGGGTTTGCTGCCTAATATCTATAACCAGAGAAACTATCCTGTAAAGCATAAAACAGTTGCTTTTCACTGAGCTTTTTCACGCATTTCATTATGCCTGGCAGCTCCGAAGCTGTTCCAGTGATCTCATCGAAGCCTCTGCCAAACTCAGCGAGTTCAGTCAGTCAGAAAAGTGGGACGCAGAAGAAGAAAAGCCAATGCAGGGAAGAGAATGAAGTACAGGCCCAATACTGGACGGTGTGGGTCTAGAATCTACATGCAGGCAAATAACAGCAACAATTAATTTCTGAAGCTTCACCTTGGATTCACTGCCCTAAAGGGAGACACTGCTTTGACTTTAGATTTTTTGTATTGTCAAGAATTCTCATGAAAACAAACAAACCTGTCAGAACATTTCCAACAAGATGTGAATCTTTAAACGCTGGTCACAAATATGTTGTTTGAGTTGAAACATTCAGTTTGATTTAATTTGTATTGCGCAAATTCACAGCATGTCATCTCAGTGCTTAACATAGTAAGGTACAGACCATATGAATTATAAACAGAGAACAGAAAACCCAACAATCCAAAGTTGCCGGTTGGATTTGCTATGAGCAATGATGGGAAGGAACCAACAAAAACTTCAAAAATACGGAGAGGAAAATAAAAACCTCTGACAAAACCAGGCCCAGGGATGGTGGCCATCTGCATCGACTGGTCGGGGTGAGACTGGGGGTGAGGGATAGCAGGGAGGGATAGGTTGGGCTCTTAATCTTAATATATTTTAAGATTTTTGGGGTTTATATAGCTGTTGTTGTACATGTTACACCTCCGCAAATTCAGAAAGCCCATAGTAGGTGCCAAAGGTAGTAATGCCTTTTATTTCTAGTTTAGTTATAGTTTAGTTATACATAGTTTTGCTACAGGTCCTTAAATCTGTACAGTACAAAAGACTATGCCCCCCTGGTGTTCAGCACAAGAACATGCATTTTAATATCAGAGGCTGATCAGTTTTTACCATCAAGTTTTAGGGAATGGAGCTATAAGGGCCACAAAAACAGAAACCAAGAACACAAACATACGTGGCGAAAAATAAGATACGAGGTTATGTGGAGTCAGCAGAAAGTATTAAACACCACAGTATGTATGTTCTCTGTATGTTACATAGACATCCTGTGTTAAGCTACCTAAATTAGTTGTGTTTTGTAATTGCACATTTACACAATTTGACAGTCAAACAACTAAATAATCTGTGAGATTATTAATTTTCCAACTTCCTGGCAGTCTCTCCGTAATACACTGCAACACTTTTCAATGCACTCGAAGCAAATTCCAGAGGAGGAGTTTCGCAAGTCATTGGTGGTTCCTATACGAATGAACAGAGGTCCAACTGCTCCAGCCATGAATTCTGCTCTTTATCAGAAAATCCTCCAGTAGAATATCCACCATTAGTTCATGACCTAAAGCTCAACACAAATGGTTTATGCAGCAAGACAAAGACCCAAATCAAACAAACAAGTCCACCTGTGAATGGCTCAGAAAGAACTAAATGAAGGTTCTGGAGTGGCTGAGTCAAAGTCTGGACTTGAACCTAATTGACAAGATATTAAAAGGACAGTTCATGATGGAAAACCATCTAATGTGACTGAATAAAAACTATTCTACAAAGAAGAGTGGACCAGAATTCCTCCACGGTGATGTAAAAGACTGATCACAAGCTGGAACAAACAGTTGTTGCTGCCAAGAGACCAACCAGTTATTAGGTTCAGGGGGGCAAATACTTGTTCACAGGGGTGATATTCAATAAATCGTCATTTAAAAATGGTATATTGTGTTTTATCGGTTATCTCTGTCCAACATTCAATAAATATAGACATTATTTCGATGATCTGGAACATTTAAGTGTGAGAAATATGCAAAAATAGAAGATTTCTGTATGCAAAATACTTTTTTTTTAACTCTTTCATGTCACAGTACTGTATCTTGGCCCAAATTTATTGAATTAATATTGAATAAATATAAATATTAGTGTGATGATCTGGAACATTTAATTGTGAGAAATATGTACTGTAAATGACCTTTAAAACAGGTTGGGGCAATAAGTCTTTCTGTTTCAAAGAGCATGTCGTCACTGCAGGGTCTGGATAGAAGCCAACATAATAAAAAAAAACGCTCAGAGGCACAAACACTAAACCTGTTTTAGCAGCTCTTCCCTGATGACATGGACATGTTCCAAGATGACGATGCCAGGATTCATGGGGCTCACATTGTGAATGAGTGGATCAGGGAGCATGAGACATCATTTTCACACATGGATTGACCTCCACAGAGTCCAGACTTCAGCCCCACTAATAATCTTTGGGATGTGCTGGAGAAGACTTTGCACAGTGGTCTGACTCTCCCATCATCAATATAAGATCTTGGCAGAAAATTAATGCAACTCTTGACAGAAATAAACGCTGTGACATTGCAGAAGCTTATCGAAACAATGCCACAATGAATGTGTGCCATACTCAAAGCTAAAGGCAGTTCAACAAAATATTAGAGTGTGCAACTTCTTTTTTGGATGGACAGTGTACATTTTATATGAGGTTTCCAATTCCATCCATCCATCCATTATCTATACACCGCTTAATCCTCACTAGGGTCGCGGGGGGGGCTGGAGCCTATCCCAGCTGACTCGGGCGAAGGCAGGGGACACCCTGGACAGATCGCCAGTCTGTCGCAGGGCCACATACAAAGACAAACAATCACTCACACATTCACACCTACGGGCAATTTAGAATAATCAATTAACCTCAGCATATTTTTGGACTGTGGGAGGAAGCCGGAGTACCCGGAGAAAACCCACGCATGCACAGGGAGAACATGCAAACTCCATGCAGAAAGATCCTGGGAAAGTCGGGACGCGAACCAGGGATCTTCTCGCTGCAAGGCGAAAGTGCTAACCACTACGCCACTGTGCAGCCCCAGGTTTCCAATTAACAAACTTAATTAATCTTCTGTATCTGAATGACAAAGGATTTTTTTTTACGATTGTCAAAGTTTTCTTCGATTATCGTAAAGACTGAAAGCTGGGCAACAAAACAAGCCCTGAACTTTTAAAGTTCTGATGATAATCTATCCAGTTGTATAACTTTAACTCAAAACCACAAATGTGAAGTCAGGATGATGATGCCATTTGGATCCATCCTAATCATTAAACTCCATCTCAATCAAAGGGCCAAACCTTAAAAGCACAGTATGTTTTTTGTGGAAGTTTATGCGTAGTTTCTCTTCACCTCAAAGCATAAATTGTCGAGTATCGATCTTCTTACTTAACCTTTCACAACTTGAAAGACTCAAATTTAACATCCATCCATTCTTGGGACACAAAATTAGACAAACTCGAGGAAAAAAATTAGACAGTCAAGCATAAAACAAATGCTAAAGAGACATGGCAGTTTGGATGATCACATCATGACCATAATAGCTGCTGCTAGATTAAAAAAAGCCACAAATAGGATCGAACTTAGCTTCCAGGCAGCCTTTCATGTGTTCATTACACCTAAAATCACCAGAATTCTCATGTTATTATATTAAATGGTGTTTATATTTGATTTGGCAGTTGCAGTTTGTTTGGGTGTACATTTTCCCCCAGAAAACAACCAAAACCGGATCTTTATGTAACATTTGCAGCTTCCATTTCAGTGCAGTCGGGGGCTTGACGTGGCTCTAAAGCTGGACGGATGACAGAAGCCCCACCCCTGAATTATAAGGACGCTCTCATGCTAATCTACAGCGTCCACTGGGGACAGGATGATGAGAGATTACAGCGGCAGAGCACGCCTTCAGCCTCAACATCCCCCACATTCAAATGTCCAAGCAGCAGTTTTGAAAAACCACAGATGAAAATGTTCCGATCGGGGAGGTTTTTTAATCGTTTCGAGTTGTGATGTAAACTGAAGAACTTGAGAGTTACATTTCTGTGACTTTCCTACCATCATTTAAGGTTTGTTTACACGCGTCTGAATGAGGAAACCACACGCCACTGGTTTTATATCTGCCACCAGAGCAGTCTGGAGACACGAGATAAGACAATGTGTCCGTCTGTAAGTGCATGTACAGCATGTTAACGGCTGACCTAAAATTAAGGCTTACAGATGCACAAACATAAAGCCATTGCAAAGTGTCCACACTGCACATCTGTCAACCAGGATTCAGTGAAGCCAAAAACACTGAGGCTCAATGTCCAGATAAAATGTCCTTCCTTAGTAAAACAGTAACAACAAAAAGCAGGTCTAGTTTCTGATTTAGCTGATCTATAATCCTCTGGAGGAAGATGACAGCAAGTTTGTAAGACCTGCAATGATTAATTAATTAACTCTCCTGCTGTTGCCCATTTTAATGTGAAAAAAATCTAAAAAAAAATAATTGTTAAAAGTATTTTTTTAATATGAAACTTCTTCTGCGTGGCTTAATAAGTGTAATCAACAGATAAAATGAAAACGGTTAATGTCATGTATTTGCAAACCTACCCTTAACAGAAGAGGCGTCTCGTATTAGTTTATCAACAACAGTCCATAAAAAGAAAAAAATAATCAAAATGTAAAATACATTTTAAAAAAAATCTATGTTATGCCAAACTACTGTATTTTATATGTGGATCATTCCAATGTACATTAAGAAAAATTTTAACAAAAATGAGTGAATTATCCACATTGAACCATGAACACCACTGCACTAAATATTGATAGAAATGATTAGTAATGGAGTTAATGAGATGTAAACAATGTTTATTGGGATTGTTTGGTTTCTGACTTTTTTTGAGGAATTAAAAATGCTCCAGGAACATCACTGCTGTTCCTGAGAAACGTTAATTGATTGGCTGCCAACTTATAAATGAATCACTAACTATTTTGATAATCGATTAATTGGCTTAAATATTTTTTTGAGAAAAAAACGTCTTAAAATTGAATATTTCAGATTTTTCATTACATTACTGTAAAATAAACTTAGTATCTTTGGGTTGTGGACAAAAAATGACACTTGAGGTCGTCATCGTTGGCTTTAAGACAGACTGATTCCCTTTCTTTGTACAATTTTATGGCATTTTATTGACCAAACAACAAATTGATTTATTAAAACTATTAAGTAAAATTAATAATGTTAACAAAATATTGTAGGGACTATATTTTAAATTATAAATTACAATTTCCAGTATTTGAAAGAAATAATGTTGAGTGCAATCTGTTATTTAATATTGTAGGGTCAAATTAATTTCAATTAGGAGTCTCTTAGGTGAACTAATCTCGCTTGTTCTGCACATTTAATAAAGTTTCTTTACGGATGATATTCTTATTTGTTATATCTTATTTGCTATATCTGACTTGATATCTGTCCAAGACAACTTCCCAGCAGGCAGCACTTTAGTGAGCCTAGTGAGCTGCTTAGCAGCAGTAAAGGTTACTATTTAAAATACGTTATCTTATTTGCTTCATTCATTTAAAAATATAAGTCTAAAAACAAGAATTCAGTCGTTTACAGGTGGTTTTGTGCTGGATTATTTCCTTTTTTTTGTCTGCATTTATTCTCATTGTTTAACTCCACAAAAGAGGTGTCAACATTATATGAGACTGATGCATATTTTAGTCTTGCAGCCAAATATTTTAATATTTAGTGCATGTGTGTGACCATCACCAGCCCTCCCTGAAAGCTAAGCAGACATTCTTTATTAGAATTCCCTTATTAGAATAACCACCAGAGACTCCAGAAAGTTGGTGCTCCAAAACAAGAAATATTTTTAGTGTATTGGTTAAATGCATTTTTCATTCTGAATTCAAATCACATACTTGATTGATTCCTTATCACACACAGTATAAACAAACTGCACAGTGCACCTGCTGTTGGTCCAGACAGATGTGCAGCAGACATCCAGCTTCACGCACAAGAAAAGGAAATGAAAGTGCATGGATACGCCACTAAAGCACATCTTCTGAAAGTAAACACAAAGTGAACTGTAGATGGACCCTGTAATCTAGTCATAACTCAGAAGACTTCAAGGGTAAAAGCCTGGAATTACAGAAACATTTCTTATTAATGACTTCCTGTTACAGAAGCTCAACAGACTGTATTCCAAAGCGACACTGTTCACCTTCCTTTAAGTATCTTACTCCATTTTCTACTTTCTTTTTATCTTTAAATCCCAAAACTTACAGTAACTCCATGGCTGCTTGACCTCTTCTTCTTCTGGGGGGAAAACAAATGCCGTTCTCTGTCACCTAATCCTCCTCATCTCTGAATCACTGTGCAGTGGGCAAGTGAAGGCAACACATGTGAGAGGCCTGAGCTGTTACAATAATCCAAACAGACTGAGGGGGTGAGGAGAGCCGGAGGGGGGAGGGCAGAACGGGTGAGTAGAGGAAAAGCAGGGACCAATTGGACGTTAGAGGAGGCTGGAGGAGGCGGGGCTTAGCGCTCGTGCTGCTCTTTAACCCCCGGTGAGGCCAAGAGTCATGGAGATAAGGAGTGACGGAGGAGACGAGCAGCCAAATTATTGCGTTTATGTAATTCACTAAAATGCACCGACACAGAAAGCTGAACTCCCAAAGAGCACATGAGGTTACCTTTTCCTCTGCGACAGCTAGAATGACACTATATTATGAATAAAACGATGATCATGACTGATAATTGACCTTTTCCCAATTATCTGTATCTGTATTTTTATTGGCCGATTATTCATTGATTAAATGTGCTACGTCTGGTCTGATGTTGTCTCCTCTCTCTGTCTGTTGTCCCTCTGTGGTCTCAGAAATGTTTCTCAAGCAGCAAAAACTGATCAAGAAACACAAACTATGAAGTTAGCTTCTCTCACAGTGGCCAATGCTATGCTAATGGCTTGCGGCTAATTTAGAAGGCAGCCACAGATTAACCTGAAACAGAGTCTGGAAAACAATAATTACTAAATCTTTAGGATCTGGACTTTAGGGGACAATAAAAGTGGTAAAACAATGAAAGATTAAGAAAATAGAGAAGAACTAACTGAGACAAACTGATCGATCTCAGTCAAGAGCGCCATAATTTAGTCACTTCTATTTCTATTTTATATATTCATTTATAGTCGCCCTTATTAATACAGAAGCCTAGTTATACATTACAGGTTCTCTGCTATCACATGCTGATAAAACATCATATCTAAGGCATACTGATTCAAAGTATCGGTTGTTGGCCTTTCTTGATTACCAGTAATCAGCAATGGCTCTGAAAAACCCATTAACGTATATTACATTATGGGAAAATAACATCTACAGTCTATTAAGAATAGTTTAACTACATGAACTGCAGCAGCATTTTAAACAAATACTTTATCTTCTGGTATTTCCAAGATTCCTAGAAGAGTTCAAAGCAAAGGCTGGCTGAAGTGACGGTAACTGAAACAAGATGGTCACAGAAAGCCATAAAACTCATAACAATCCTCTGAATGAAGACCTTATGGAGTATACATGATAGTTCAAAGAGCAGAAGTGCAGTAAGTCACCAGCTGAGACACTATCTGTCCTTTTTGCCCCAAGGGACTCAGTGCACTGAGGCAAAGCTGGTAAACAAGATAGATGATGCAACGAAGACTACGACTCAGGAGAGACAGCGAATAACTGTGGTTTCCATATTGTAAACTGTACATCAAAATCATCATTTAACAAATGATAGAAAAAAAAGACTTGCTGCCAAGTTTTAGTACTGATATGTTGATCAGTACCATAAATTGTCTTCATATCCAGGCCTTTGTGTCTGTATTACAGCTGTTTGGTGGAGCTCAGTTCCTGTTCTGACACCTGCTGCCAAGATCACAGACTTCCCCTCAATCTTTGTACAATTTTTATATGCTTCTAACTTGGCAGAGAAACATCATATATATGAAAACATAATAACAAAATGCTGTGTTTTCAGGCCATACATACTGACATGAGCGTACATTCACAGACGTACAGGACCCTGGAGAGTTTCCTATTTCTTGAAAGCTTTAATCTTATTGGCAGGCCGCAAATAATGTTTGCAGTAATTATCTAAATGCATCTGTTTCCCTCTGTACATCCACTCCCACTTAACCGGATTACTCTCTGCATAGAAAACGGCCCAATACGGAAACAGAAATACTATGATTCAATTCTTTTTCAGGTTTGATTCATATCTTGTGACAATGCCATATGTGTGCAACCAAGGAAAAGGCGCACCAGCTGAACAGAAATCTATTTTTTAGCTTCAGCAATATACTGTGTGTACAATTTATTAACAGTTTCTACAGACAATATGAACACATCTCACAATCCCAGATGCAGGAGCGTTGGAAGATAACACTTCAATCTGAAGCAAAGATGATCCCACACACCTTGGCATATCAATTAGTTGAAAAGGCAAAAATAATTTTTTTATATATATATATATATATATATATATATATATATATATATATATACAGCTCATATGCAGCTCACATGGAGCTCCATTGAGAAAAAATGGAGCCATTAGTCAAATTATCTCCTTCAAATCTCAAGTTTGACTCCTGTTGCTAGTTGTTCCTTTCTCATCTATATCTCCTGGTGAATTTTAGTAGAAAAATCTGAGAAACATATCAGACAAAATCTGAACTAAAACAAGGCTGAAATGAGATTTTCCTCCAGGCTTCTTTAGCATCACACTTTATTGATCATACTAACCTTCTTCAAACCGTCTTCAATTAACTGTCAACCAAGCAAATAACATCTTTTATATCCCCGAGGATGCATAAGCATTCAGGACAACAGGACACACTAGAAATTCTACAGAAATGCAACTATTTTTATGCACAAATGAAAAATGACTTGTGACATTGCTGCCAAATCCAGCTGCCCTGGATGTACTTCGGTGTTCTCTCTCAGCTGAAGACAATTAAAGGGAATCCAATGATTAACTGCAGCAAACTGTGTAGAACACGAGACACTTAACTAAGAAAAGGTCAAACAGGAATCCCAGATCGCTCAGGCTATTTTTGAACATTGACGCCAAGTGAATGCAAAAGAACAGAAAGTGAAAGAACAGAAATATTAAACACATATACTATTGTTTGCTACCAGTTTCCTGTCTACCTCTTTATCTGAAATAGGCAGAAACGAGTCCCCATAACTGATGACTGGGTCTGTTTTAAGGGACACCGCAGGTCTATTTTAAGCCCATGTGAATTATTTGGGTGGGTCCTGCTCCTCTTGTGTAACTCTGATATCCCCTGCTGGCTGGAACATGACGAACACTTTTCACACTGACTAGTTCTTTGAAAAATTAGGTGTGGAACATGTTGGTATAGATGCAGAGAAAGAGTCTGAGGATGGATTTACTTTTCCTTAACAGTTTATTGCTTAATGTGCACCTCTAATAGTAATCCACCACTGTTGTGACTCAATAACACAGAGATTCACGCATGTAGATGATGTCTTTTCTTGGTAGATGTTTATGCATCTTAGTGAACTGAGCTCATTCGAAGCAAAACACATCCTTAATTATTATTTTTGCAATCAATAATACAGCGTGTTGAAGTGATCTGCTGCTGTATTTCTTTAAATTATTCAGTTTTTTTGAGCAAAAATGTGTTTCTAGATTCTTAGACGTGATGATTTGCTTCTTTTCTTGGTTTCGCATGAATATATGTTGGGCTTTGGGCATTTCATGATATCACATTGAAGTCTGGAGTTTTGTGATCAACAACATCCTTGACTGAATTAACTGAGGATGATGAGAAAATAATGTTAAAGTTAGTAAGTGTTTGTTATTGTTTCTACTTGGACTGTAACTAAAAGACTACAACAAAAAGTACCTAATATTGATGAACTTCAGCTTTCTAACTGCTAAAAAGTTGATGGCTGTTGCTCCGGAAAAAAAAAATTGCAGACCAACTATCACGCATTGGATAAAACAAATGATGTCAAATATTCCCTGAGAAAAAAATTATTTATATACTGAAAAACAAACAAAGAAAGTATGAAGAAGTTTGTGGATTCTTTAAAAATTATGTGACTGGCAGAAAACTAGACCGATTCAGTGAAGACTGTGCATGGACGACTTAGCATGATAAATATGGATTACCATGTACAAATTGAGAGGAGCAGTTCCTTGTTTATTCATATTCTAATCTTTCTTGTAAGTATTTTTTTGTTTGTATATGTTCATTGAAAAAAGAATGAAGATATTGAAGTGTTTGGTACGGTCCTAATGCCATTCAGTACAGTACAACTGTCTGTCTGTTTGGCTAATCTAGATAAAGATCATCCAGATTTGTATGAAAATGCTTAAAGAAGCATTTGATTTAAGCTTTGACGCTCTATCTGTACATGAACAGTGGGGCCAATTCATGTTTTATTGGTTTTTGCCATTCAAAAGAAGATTTACAGTGTCACAGTTTGGATTTAACAGATTACAAAACTCTTAAATCCCTCAATTAGTCAAACTCTTGGGAAAAAGGAGGACAAAGAAAAAAGGACAGATTTTCTCCCACAATGTAAAACAAGGAACATTCATTTTAACAAGTTCAACTCTGTAATGTCAGATTTCAAAAAACTTAATGAACTCTCAAAATAATTTTAAATGCTCCTGAGAAAAGGAGCCGAGGCATATCTAGTTGCCAAGACAAACGTATGTAATGCTTGAGCAGCAATTTTTTTAAATGGCAGATATGCAAATAAAGATGTAGCACTGAAATTAATTAAAACTTAATGTGTGCTTCAAGGCTTGTGAATGTCAGACAATGTACACTGATCCATCAATGTTAGATTTTGTTATGTATGTTGAACACAAAAGCACAAACAAATCTTATATAGACAATTTGGGTAATAAGAGTACAGCATTTATATTCATCAAAAAATCAATGCAACACCACTGATATGTACAAAAATTTATTTTTTGAACTAATACTTATGTATAGTTTGGTTTATTTTTATTCTACCTTCCTCAAATGTTTGAGCACTCTTTGCTGCTGTGACACTACAAATTCCCCCACTGTGGGATTAATAAAGGCTTATCTTATCCAATTACACTAAGACAAATGTAGTTTCTCTGCAACTCTTTGGCTTCTGTCCAACACTTTACACTAACAGTTTAATCTACAGAAACTTTTTTATTGCTTTTCTGGGTTTTAGATCTTTCAATTATGATCATCCTTCATTTTTTAACTACTAATAAAACAAAACTGCTTTAAAAATGTATTATCGGATTCTAAAAACTTGTGATGGCCATTTTTAACAGTTTATTAGCGATTACTAGATTAAATAATCAAATAATCTTAATAAAATGAGAATTAGGATATTCGTTCCTTGTAGCTGTATCGTTTATAATATGCAAAAAACTTTTGGATATCCACCAGCTGAAAAGGCTAAATAATGATCAAGTTGTTGGTGTTTTCGTTGTCAGACAGCTCAACTGTGAAGCACTCCTTAAATAATAGCAATAACAGTGTGCTGAACCCAGAAGTGCTTCCAGCTGATGTATTTTATTTTTAGCAGTTTTGCCATTTAGCACCCAGACAAACTGTGACTTCTTCAAATCCTTTTCAGACACTCAAACATACAACTCAGCTGATAGTGACTGAGCAGGCTCATGTCCAACATTAATCAATCAGTTTCAGCTCACAGCACTGATCCTGAGAAGTTAAAGCATCACAGTGCAACAGTTCAGAACAACAAGCCTCCAGGGTGTCCAGTCACTGTACATGGAAAACATCAATAGCAGCACCAGTCAACGTGCAGCGGAAAAATATGTCGGTGCTTGTTGGGATAATCGAATACTGGTGGTCAGCTCAGTGGACATGAGAAATCTGCTTCATTGTGTGAACATGTTGTCTCTGGGTTTCTATATATTATAGTGTTTGTCCCTATACAGATATCTTCTATTTTTGCATATTTGTCACAGGGAAATGTTTCAGATCATCAAACTAATTTTAATACAAAACAAAGAAAACCCAAGAAAACACTTTTTGAAGGAAAAATGCTGCCCACCCGCTAACCTTGATCTATGTGAAAACTAATCGCCCCCTTAGCCACCAATCTACCAAATGACCAAATTTATTCAGCAGCTGGGTTCAGTTTCACCATCCACACTCACATATGATTACTGCCAGGCTTGTTGAATCTAAACATCACTAAATAGAACCTGTCTATCATTGTGAAGTAGCTAAAGGGTCTAAAAAAGTAGCACATGATGCCACGTTCTGAAGAGATTCAAGAACAGATGAAAGTCTGACATTGACATTCATCAGTCTGGAGGGTTCAAAGCCATTGCTGAGGCTCTGGGACTCCAGAGAACCACAGTGAGAGACATTATCCACACATGGAGAAACATGGAACAGTGGTGAACCTTCCCAGGAGTGGACCAATGAACTACATTTCTCCAAGAGTATCCACATATAATCCAGGAGGTCACAAAACAACCCAGAGAACATCTAAAGATCTGCAGACCTCATTGGCTTCAGTTAAGGTCCGTCTACATGATTCTACAATAAGGAAGACTCTGGGAGAAAATGGATCCATGGGAGGGTTGGAAGGATCAAATCACTGCTGACTCCTGGCTCAAAAGGTACAAATTTAAGGCTTTGGAGTGGCTGAGTAAAAGTCCAGACTGGAAAACCATATAACGTGGCCAAATTAAAACTATTCTGCAAGGAGAGTGGACCAGAATTCCTCCATGGTGATGTAAAAGACTGATCACAAGCTGGAACTGTCAGACCCACTGCTGCAAGGTCCAGATAGTGCTCTTCCCTTCCCTCGCTCTTTCTGTTTCTTTTAGGTGTGCTTGGCAAAGAGGCTGCAGCGGCAGGTGACAGTAATCAGCAATCAGCATCAGCCGAGGCAGGAGCAGGTGGAGCTCATCCAATCAAGAGTCAGTCCTGCTGCAATACAATCAGATGCCACTCACCATTCGATGATAGTTAATCTTGCTAAGTGCAGATATTCCGCCAGCCCTCTAGGGGTTTTCTTCAGTCAGTCTGTGTCTGTGCAATCCAGTTTCCGTGCAGTACTTCCGGTTGTAATTTTCCAGTTGGATTTGTAGTTCTGTTTTGTGAATCTCTGTAAAATTCTTTATTTTACTTACTCTTGACTCTCGTCTCATTTCCTGTGTCTGAGCCTCTAGGCAACCATAACAGGAACAAACATTTAACTGCAGTTGTTGCTGCCAAGAGACCAACCAGTTTTTAGGTTCAGGGGGTCAATTACTTTTTCACAGGGGGGATAGAGGTTTTCAATAAATCATCATATAAAAACTGCATTTTGTTTTTTGTGGGTTATCTCTATCTAGTATAATATGAACATTTAAGTGTGAGAAATATGCAAAAACAGAAGCACAGCACTGTATATATTTGGGTTGGATTCTGGTTTAGATGTCTGCCACACAAATTACTCTACAGCTTTATATAGTTTATGCTTACTTATTATGACTAATTGCTCTTCTCACCTCTTTTTTCTACCTGTATTCTTCTGTTCTGCCTTTCATCACTGGGTATATATGACTGTATTTCACAAAATAGAGATTCAGGGGTGGAATTTAGCAGAAAAACTGATTTTTACAATCGCAACAGCTAAATTACTGCTGTCACATACCTTACTTTGATTAAACTAAACAGGTTCATTCTCTCAGTAATTTAAATTTAATTCCAAATGGTAAATGTTTTGGTAAACAGCCATTCAGAAACTTCTGGGTAAACACTTGATGCCATCTTCTGCTACTAGCATGTGGCAGAAACATCTTTAATTCTCAACACTGAAGTTTACTGGATTCTCAATTTAAACAAACCAATCTGACCGTTGTAAAGCTGGTGATAACTGATGTCTTTATTTAGACCACTTTTTGAGGTCACAGTAGAGGAGTTTGGACTGAAAAGTACACTGCTGAGTGAGACTGAAAGCGTACTGATAAATACAACACATATCGCGTTAACTTCTCTTCAACACTAAGTGACAAGTCATCCAAGCCACTGCACTGTATGTGACGATGAAGTTAAGTGTTGCTTTACTCCAGAGCTCTGAGTCATCTGCTGTATTTCTTGATTAGCATGAGAATACTCCCACATGAGCGCTGCTTGAGCTGCAGCACAGTGTACTGCAGTGGTGGGAGAGTTATGCAGCCTTTACTGCATCACACTCTGCTTCCTGTTCCCAGAAACCCTTACTGCACTGAAGCACCTCTAATGTCACAATGACTGAAAAAACAGCGGCTGTAGAAAAACTGCCGATCAGACATCAAAGACTGACAAAGAGAGAGATCAGAGAGGGCTGGCAAATGGAACAAGACTTTAATCCACTCTGTTTAGCTATGAACAGGAATGGAGCCAGCTAATGAGATGAATAAGGTTCAGAGTAGGAGTAGACTGATCATCAGCTGGGCCGATTATTGTGGCCGATATTTTGCATTTTTCCGATTATCGGTATTCGTAATGATTGATTATTGATAAATTAAATGCTCTACTTCAGGTCTGATGCAGCCTCCTATCTGTCTGTCCTCAAACTGAACACGAAACACAAACCAGGAAATTAGCTTGTCTCACAGTGGCTAAGGCTATACTAACGACTAGCAGCTAAGTAAGAAGGCAGCCACAGATTAACCTGAAACAGAGTTTTGAAAACAATATCGCTTTAAGATCTGAACTTTGGGGGACAATAAAAGTGACAACACAGTAAAATATTAAGAAAAAATCAAGAAGAACAGCAGACATAGCTGCAGGAGACAAACTGATCAATCTCCGTCAAGTGTCCTAATTTAATCCCTCCTACTTTTATTTTACATATTCAGTTACAATCACCCTTATTAATGAAGAAGTCTAGTTATGAATGACAGGTTCTCTGCTATCACTTGCTGTTAAAACATTAGATTTAATGTATATAGGTTCTAAATATCGGCCACTGGCCTTTCTCGATGACCAATAATCGACAATGGTCAGAGAGACCTTACTTCAGGCTTGGACAATACTTGTAGGTCGAATCTACAGATCTGAACCTTAGTGGAAAATAAGTTTCACCAAGCAGTGCATTTAATTCATCAACAATCAGCCAATAAAAATATAGATAATCGGAAAAATGCCAAATATTGGCCACAATAATCAGTCATAATCGGTCTATCCCTAAAACACAGACTGTAAATGGTAAGAGTGATATTAGGTGTGTTAAAAACACCTAATAGCCCAAACATTAAGCATTGCACTCACTGCAACACAAGACAACCAAACCACTGCAGCACAACAAGAGATATTCAGCTTTTCCATGTTTCTAGTCTTTATGCTAAGCTAGGCTAATTGCTTTCCGGCTACTTAACAGCAGATATACGACTGATGTTCTCATCTATCTCTCAGCAACAAAGTGAAAACAAGCATTATCCAAAGTGTCAAATACACCTTTGGTTTGCTAATGTTTTCTGCCAATTTTCAATTCAATTCTATTTTTAGAGTACCAACTCACAACATGTGTAACCTCTTAGCACTTCATATATTTTAAACAAAGAACAGAGAACACAACAATCCAAAGCTGCCCTTGGATTTCCTGTGAGCAAGCAATTTAGTGACATTTTGGAAGGAATCCACTGTCAAAGAAAACAACCCTTGAAAGGGAAAGGGAAAAAACTCAGACAGAACTAGGCTCAGGGAAGGTGGACATCTGCCTCGACCAGTTGAGGTGGGAGTTTTCCTGGCACATCCAACTGGGAGGAGACCATGAGGTTGACCCAGAGCCAGCTGAAAGGATTACACATCTCATCTGGGCTGGGGTGGATGGATGGCTGGATGGATGGATAGGTAGGTAGGTGCATGGATAGATGGATGGATGGATGGATGGATGAAAGGATGGAGGGATGGATGATAGGTAGGTCAGTGGATGGATGGATGGATGGAGGTGGGTGGGTGGATGGATGGATGAACGGATGGATGGATGGACAGATGGACGGATGGATGGATGGATGATAGGTAGGTCAGTGGATGGACAATGGATGGATGGATGGATGGATGGTGGGTTAGATGGAAGGATGGATGGATCGATGAACGGATGGATGGATGATAAATGGATGGATGATCGGTAGGTCAGTGGATGGATGGATGGAAGGACGGATGGATGGATGGATGACTGGATGGATGGATGAAAGGATGGATGGATGGATGATAGGTAGGTCAGTGGATGGATGGATGGAGGTGGGTGGGTGGGTGGATGGATGGATGGATGGATGGATGGACGGATGGATGGATGGACAGACAGATGGATGGATGGATGGATGGATGGATGGATGATAGGTAGGTCAGTGGATGGACAATGGATGGATGGATGGATGGATGGTGGGTTAGATGGAAGGATGGATGGATCGATGAACGGATGGATGGATGATAAATGGATGGATGATCGGTAGGTCAGTGGATGGATGGATGGATGGATGGAAGGATGGATGGATGGATGGATGACTGGATGGATGGATGGATGGATGGATGGATGGATGGATGGATGGATGGATGGATGGACTTTTTTCTGCGGTGCCTCTTAAAACACAAATGAATAAATCAATCACTGATCATTTTAATTGAAAAGCTTTTATATTTACTCGATTCTATCCATTTAATGAAGTTTCCAAGTTTCAGACCACACCAAAAAAAAAAATCACATTTTTCATATCAAAAACAAGTGGAAGTGCTCAAATCTACAATGACTGTAGTGCAGTGCAATGGAACAAATAACTACCAGTTACACCAATTAAACAGCCTCAAACTGTGAAAAAGATTCATTCAAATGCACTATCAAGTCTAACTGCACTCCAAGTCAAGTTCAGCAACAAGAAACCACACAGTGAATACGCACGCACACACGCGCGCACACACACACACACACACACAGAAAACTATGCATCAGAGGTTCATTGAAGTTTTCTTAGATATAAGGTGCAGCAGATTGGTAGTGGTGCAGATAAATCACAGGATGCTTCAACGATTGGATGCATTTTCAATATTAATCCAGAAACTGAATCCTGTTCCTTAAAGTCCACACACAGCCACGAAGGACAACGTGTGATTCGGCGGATGTTTTTTTTGTTTGTTTGTTTTTTTACTCACCTAAAGGTTTTCTGAGCTCATCTGAAGGCGTAATAAAAAGTAGAGTGACGCATGAGGATGTGAGAGATGACGACAGGTCCGAACTGGGAGCTTCCCGGTTTACCGTGTGGCGTCTGTCTGCAGTCCGTCTGTCCGTCCGTCCGTCTGTCTGTCTGCTGCTCTGCACGAACGAGCCGCAGCTGCACTGAGCCGCTTCGCTTCCACTTGACTTATTAAAGGGAAAGACAGTCTGGCTCTGTGCAGACCGGAGAGAAACCTGCATCAATATTACATTCAGAGTAAAAATAGCCCGGTGTCCATGCATTATTGCTGCTTGTTCCTTCAGTGTTACACAAGCAAGGCTGGGCAATCAACTGAGGAGATTATTTAGATTTTGTATGTACATCCATACTTTTAATTTGTCATAAATGAGCGAGATAATTTTTTTTAAAAAGCTATAAATATTTTTATTTTATCTATTTTTTTACTGTTTCCTAAAAGAAGGAGGTACACAAAAAAGTAAAGTTCCCAAAGAAATTCTCTTTTGCAGAAAAAATAAAAAAAAAAAAATAAAAAAATAAAAATGGCTCCTTTTAGTATGAAAATTAATTTATAGAACCTATTCCCGCCTCTTAATTAGAAGGGATGCAAGTTTTTTTAAAAAAAATAACTAAGTTAAAACTAATTAAACTAATTTACTGTTTTAAATAAGCTATTTAAGCTGCTTTTTAACGTATATTTGATGGGTTGTGCTGCAATAATATATCAATAATTGCATCCATTTAACATTATTTACAGCTAAAACTCAAAATTCTGCATTAGTTGATTTAGAGTGCTGTGCTAAAGTATTAGAAGAAATCTTCTATTTTTGCATATTTGTCACACTTAAATGGTCCAGATCATCCAACGTAATATCGATATTTATTGAATATTAGACAGAGAAAACCCACAATACACAAAACAGTTTTTAAATGACAACTTATTGAAAACCTCTATCCTCCGTGTGAAAAAGTAATTGTTCCCCTGAACCTAATAACTGGTTGGTCTCTTGGCAGCAACAACTGCAGTTAAATGTTTGTTCCAGCTTGTGATCAGTCTTTTACATCATGGAGGAATTCTGGTTCACTCTTCTCTGCACAATAGTTTTAATTCAGTCACATTAGATGGTTTTCCAGCATCAACTGTCCTTTTAAGGTCTTGTCACAGAAGACCAAACTCATTTATCAGAACCCAACTGATAAATGAGTTCGGTCATTTCGTGGATTGGTAGCTATAACATCCTGGTATGATGATACAATGATTGATTTGTATCATTTGTTTAAGCTGTAAAGGAATTATTCTGAAAAGGTGTAAAAGATAGCACCAAAGGGATAATGATTATCAGTAACTTCCCACAGTCTCGTCTGGTTACCTAGCAACCGCTCCCAACCTATCCAATGCAAAACAACTCACAAAACAGTGAACTGGCATTTTTACGTCATATTTTATTTCAGTTTGTGAATGTTGTTTCAGGTCTAAATTGTAAGTGTTAAGGGAGTTTGTGAACTGAGACAGGTTTTCTACAGTTTTCAGTCTTTACGTTAAGCTAAGCTAAGCTAAGCTAAGCTAAGCTGACTGCCAGTGGCTTGGCTTTTCATTCCCAAGATGTTTAAGTTCTGTGGAAGGTAATGTACTTGTTACAGCGTGGATATGCAGCTTTAAAAATAAAACAAAATAAAATAAAAATAAATTCTATAAGCAAGAAGAAACTCTTTCTTTTACTGTTTAGCAACCCACTGAACCACACCAGCCTGCGGTGGGACTCCTGATAGGACGTCCCAGCTCCAGTAGCAACTGTGGTTTCCAGTCAGGTCCCTGCCTCCTTATGAGGGAGGCTGTCGTCACGGCAACTCTGCATTATGCAGCAGCCCATGAAAGGCTCTTTTCAGATTAAAAAAGAAAGAAAGAATCAAGTTATTTGCATTCCTTTTCCATTAATGATTTTTTTGTGTGATTAAAAAAAGGCGGGGGTGAGGTTTATTGTCTGCGGTGTGTCGGAGTAGGGGGAAGGGTTGATCTGGATGCATTAAGGCCTCACAACTATTTTAGAAAAAAACTCATGCACTCTCTCTCTCTCTCTCTCTCTCTCTCTCTCTGTGTGTGTGTGTGTGTGTGTGCGTGCATGCTGCAGTCAAAGGCTACTTGTTTTGCATGCGTTGCACAATCACGGCCTCAGTGCAAAGATTTCTGGCTGTTTTAACATCTCTGTTTTCTGACAACTAATCAGGTACAGTAATGCCCTAAAACCACCTTTTTCTAAACGCTAAAGAGCTGATTTAACTATATGTAAAAAAGTGAATCGCTGGCAGTGTTGCTATAGCAAAAATACAGAAGTATTTTCAATAAAATGTGTTATAAAGTCCAAGAACTTATACTACAAGCTAAAAATTTGGAAGCAAGATCAAATTTGTACAAAAAAGATCATCAATCATAGTTTCATTGATATACTTTGCAACAAAAAAAAACCATGATTACTATATAAATAGTCCCTCATCAGAATACATTTTTACTATAATTATCAGGTATTTGTATCTTTACTCTTGTTTCTGTACTCAGCAGTTTCTTTCCAGTCATTTCTGTGGTAGTTATAGAGATATGGACATAGTTGAACATTAATGGCAGTATTGTATGTAAACTCTCAAAAGACAAAGAGTTAAAGTGAATAATGCAAACTATGATTTTTAAAATTTTTTTTTAAACTTTTGCACTGAAGTTGTGACTCTTGTAAATATTCTCAACCCAAAAACTAAGCCCTTTATTTCTTTTGTTAACATTTATTCTGCAATCATCTGGTAACATCAATGCATACCTAAGGGTAAGTTGAGGGAAATGGTGCATTTCAATGAAAGCAAAGTCTGTTAATACATCTTAGAATCAACAGAATTCATACTGGTTTTTAAGAAAGACATCGTGAACTAAAACTTAAAGTTGCTTCCAAACTTTTGGTCTGTAGTGTAGTATGCAGAATGGTCCTGCAACCCATTTTATTGCTACAATAACATTTTACCAGCATGTCAGTCCTGTTAGTTTATTTTGCAGCAATAGAATGTGTAAAATCGAATTGTAGTAACAACTGAAGCTGGGAAACGCATGCAGTGGATCAAAAAACATATACTTCAAGTTTATATACCTCAACACAAGTGCATAAAGCACAGGAAAACACACAGAGTTCAGTATAGATGCTCAGTCGCAGGATGATTTTGTTTTAAGTACTTAACACAAAGAAAAAACAACATGCAATTTCAAAATCATGGCATCATCTGAAGCATATAAACTGTAAATAAATGTCACACCTCACTGCATGCCATCTTCATATTTTCAAAGCAGCAACATGCAGCGTGTTTGACCGTAATTTCACGTGTTACTGGTCACAGCTGCCTGCACCTGTTGCTGTCGTTAGTTCAGTGGAGCATGTTGGGATTAACAGAGCTCCGTGGACGGCTGCTAAATAATTGAGCGACTTCTTTTGTCTTGTTCATGCTGTCCTCATGGAACACATGTTGAGGAGCAAATTGCAATGAATGTTTGATGTGAAAATAGCTTTTTTTTTTCTGAAGGTAAACTGTGATTAGGAAGGCTGCTGCTACATGTACCACACCACCAGGAGACTTACTGACATTTAGGTTGCACACAGTAAACTAAAGCTGAGCCAAAAAGTATTGGGAAATGTTTGTGGTGACATAAAACAGCAAATGTACAGTGCACTGATATGTTTCATTTTCTACTTAGTATTTATCAGATCAAATCAAATTAGGAGTTGAGTTTGAATGTACAGTACAGTTCTGGTAAAATGATTTCGGAAACCATTTGTGATGCCGTAACTGATCAGAGAAATGTATGGAATGACTCAATAATAATGAGATTTAATGCTGAATATTTGTGCTGCAACTGATTGTTTTTATTGATATCATTTCACCTAATATTTGTTTTTGCAATTAAGCCATTACTGCTTTAGTTTTGTGTATAAAATCTGAGAAAATGCTGAAAAATCTTGCAAGTGCTGAGGCAACAACAATTGGACAAGATGAATTTGAGAGACTAAAATTAGCAAGAGTTGTATATTTACAGATTTGTTTTTGCACATCTACAGTGACAGAAGGAAGGCAGCCTTGCCTAGCATAGCGTTCAGAGTTATTCATTAATTACTCCACAAAGGAAAAGGGCAATTATGTGATGATTGTCGTATGTTTATCTTTCTGTCTATTATCCTGTCTATGCGCAACATTAGTCAAAAACAGATTTGGATGAAATTTTCAGGGAAGATCAGAAACGACACAAGGACTAACCGATTAGATTTTGGCAGTGATGCAGCTTATAGTCTGGATCCATTGATTTGTTAAAGATTTCTGTATCATTGAGAAATAGCAGCACGGTGTCACTGTAACTATGACAACAAGTGAACACTACGTCAGCTGCCTGCTGATGATCACATGATTGTGATCCTACTACAAATCCACCGCTGCGGACTTATCGATTTATCTGTCGGAAATGATACAAGGAATAATTGATTAAATTGTGGGGGTGTTTCCAAGTCCCATCAGTTCCCGCTGCCCGCTACATATTTAGGTCACATGATTTGGTATCTGTACATAACGTACACATGCATAACACATGCCTGTGCTCAGCATAAAGTCATTTTGTTTGTGGGTACATCTATATTACATGGCCACATTCTATGGTGCTGTGATTTCTGATCATCAATAACTAATAAACAAACGCTGCATTTCTGACAATGCCATATGGGGGAATGAACAGCCTTGGTGGAATACTGCGCTCTCTGAGTGCTTTTCTTGTGTGTGTGTGTGTGTGTGTGTGTGTGTGTGTGTGTGTGTGTGTGTGTGTGTGTGTGTGTGTGTGTGTGTGTGTGTGTGTGTGTGTGTGTGTGTGTGTGTGTGTATATATATACATACTGCTGTTCAAAAGTTTGGAGTTGCTTAGAAATGTCCTTAGTTTTCAAAGAAAAGCATTTTTTTTCCAGTGAAGATAACATGAATCAGAAATCCAGTCTAGACATTGTTAATGTGGTAAGTGATTATTCTAGGTGGAAACGACTGATTTTTAATGGAATATCTCCATAGGGGTACAGAGGAACATTTCCAGCAACCATCACTCCTGTGTTCTAATGCTACATTGTGTTAGCTAATGGTGTTGAAAGGCTCATTGATGATTAGAAAACCCTTGTGCAGTTATGTTAGCACATGAATAAAAGTGTGAGTTTTCATGGATAACATGAAATTGTCTGGGTGATCCCAAACTTTTGAACGGTAGTGTGTATTTGTGTATATACAGCAAACAACCTGCACACAGCCTCCCAGAATTCCTTGTTTATCTCTCGGTCTCCGTCAACACAAATCCCCAAGATGTATTAGAAAAACAATAATTTGTCAGGCTGGAACCAGAAAATATTTGGCATTTATGCAGAAAGAAAATTGCTTCTGTTGAGTGCTAATTTCTATTTTCAGCTCCACTAAATATATCACCAAGGTATGTAGAAAAAAAATTTTTTTATCACTATATTAAAGCACCACATGCAAAAACAGCAAGTGATTCATGTTCTCCCATTAATTCAGTGTATTAAATGTTCCTCACCCCATGTTTTTATCCTCCAGTTTTCCTTCCATGATGGTTTCCGGGTCAGTTTGGGGTTTTGACTTTCACCACGTGTTCATGTCGTGTAGATCTGCGGACAGGAGGAAGGAAGTCGCTCACATCAGCACTCAGTTGTCAACCTAAAGCCTTCCACTAACTCACAATTATGCCTGCATATTTGCATCAGTTACTGTTCTGCTGCAGTAATCTGAACCGTCGCCTCCAGGCAGGTTGTATTTAAACTGGCTGCTAATCTGAGTGGTCTGCTGTGAGCTCACAGATAATCCCAGAGGCCGTAGTAGAACTGGAGGATGTCATTCTGGCATGTTGTTAATGTGCTGAAAAGGCTGGGATGCATACGTTTACATGCATACATGTGTTAAAGGTCAGAGGGAGGCGGGGAGACAGATAGGAAGTGACATGATGTCTTTTAAAGTGACGGGGAGGGAGGTCAGTGCCAGGCCAGTGGAGGAAAACTCAAAAAACAACCTGTATCTAAAGAACAAACCTGCATAAACACAAGACTGTATGATAAAAACAAATAATATTTAAAGGTCACTGGATGTTTTCTATTCGCTACTGTCATTGTCAGTGCTTAATATCTGAGAAATAACTCTAAATGTGCACTAAAGATTTCCTGAAATTTCCTCACTCTTTCTAGAGATGCTGCAACCTCCTTCCTGTCTCCTTCTGATCCCAGATGTCTTCTTCATGATGAAAACATCCCCGAGACGTTCTTTTAATCCACCAAACACTCCCAATATTCCCTCCTTTCCTTGCTAGCTGTTGAGCCTGCAGCCCGTAGAGTGAAAGCAGAGATCCTGCTCTTCAAGTGTTTGGTTGAGCTGCAGGATAAGGAGGGATTGAGAGGAGCATAATCCCTCGCACATGACTACAGAAACTTTGATCTACAGATAAAAGTGCCAAGTCACGAGCTCCGTGACTCCTCATGCTCTGCAGTAGTACGACGTCTGGAGTAGAAGCAACATTTATGGGACCTCCTTTATCAACCAAAGTTAGACCTCCATACAGCAGCATGTCTCACTATAGGTGATAAACACTGGACACTTCATTAGGTACATCTTGATAGTAAATGATTGGACCTCTTTTGCTGTCAGAACCACCTTAATTCTTTGTGGCATACTTTCAACAAGGTGTTGGAAACATTCCTCAGAGATATTGGTCCATATTGACATGATAGCATCACACAGTTGCTGCAGATTTGTTGGCTGCACATCCATGATGCTGTGGTCCATTCCACCACATCCCAAAGGTTCGACTGGATTGAGATCTGGTAACGGTGGAGACCATTGGAGTGCAGTGAACTCATTGTCACTCATTGTATTCTTCATTCCTTGGTTGTAACCAGTGGTTATTTGAGTTATTGTTGCCTTTCTATCATCTCCAACCAGTCTGTCCATTCTCCTCTGACCTCTCACATTGACAAGGCATTTTGGTCCACACGAGTGTCGCTCACTGGATATTTTCTCTTTTTAGAACCATTATCTGTAAACCCTAGAGATAGTTGTGAGTGAAAATCCCAGTAGATCAGCAGTTTGTGAAACATTCAGACCAGCCTGTCTGGCACCAACAATCATGCCAAGTCCAAAGTCACTTAAATCCCCTTTCTTCCTCATTCTGATGCTCGGTTTGATCTTCAGCAGGTTGTCTTGACCACGTCTACCTGCTAAAAGCATTGAGTTTTGGCCATGTGATTGCCTGATCAGACATTTGTGTTAATGAGCAGTTTATAACAGGTGCACCTAATAAAGTGGTCGATGAGTGTAAATACAGTCAGTTCAGGCCAACTGTTTTTAAGGGGTTTTTCTTGACCAGGGAAAGGATTCTTTTGTCATCTATCACACTTGTTTTCTTGGTCTTCTGGGTGTTTTGGTGTTGCTGAGCTCACCAGGTCATTCTTTCTTTTTAAGAATGTACCAAACTATTGATTTAGCCACATCTCATGTTTTTCTACCTCTTTGATGTGTTTGTTTGAATTTTTCAGCCTAATGATGTCTGGCTTCACTGATAGTGACAGCTCTTTGGACTTCATATTGAGAGTTGACTTCACCTGATTCCAAATACCACACTTGATGTTTTTTCTGATGCTTGAAAATGGAATAATAAGGGAATAACACACACCTGGCTGTGGAAGAGCTAAGCAGCCAACTCTCCAATTACTTTTGGTCCCTTAAAAAGGGTGTAGGGCACATCTAAACTGTATTGTAATTCCTCCACTGATCACCTGATTTGGTTGTAATTACCCTCAAATTAAAGCTGAAATCTTACACTTAAAGCACATCATGATTGTTTCGTTTCAGATCCATTGTGGTGGTGTACAGAGCTGATATGGTGAAAACTGTGTCAATGTCCAAATATTTATGGACCTGACTGTACAGTGCAGGGGAGACATCAGAGTTGATTATTGTAACACAGAAACCAGACTGAATGAATGAAAGAAGGACAGAAAAAATTGTTTTTTTTCTTCCCTTACAGCTCGTCTGGTGCTATATCATCTCTTTAAACTGTTTTTCTCTCTACAGCTCTTCGTAAACAATCAAAATTTGCTTCCAACAACAAAAAGTAAAACTGTGGTCTCTCTTCCAGATCAATCAGCAAGATATAACACTGATCTCTTACAGCTCTTCATGTGTAATAACATCATGTTTAACTCTGGTTTTTCCCCCAGTAGCATTTCTTACTGCAATAACAATTGTGGGCCAATTATCCTCCATGCCGAACCTGTGCAAATGTAAATTCATCAAGCCATATCTGTACTTATCCATATATTGATTCATCATGCCTGGTGTATTGTCTTGTGTCTTTATCTTTTTAGCCATTATGTACTTGCTGTAATTCTTGTTCTGCTTCTTTCAGGCCTCTTCTGTATCCAGCTGCTGTAACACTGTAAATTTCCCTGATGATGGATCAATAAAGTTCATCTTGTCTTGTCTTATCTTATCTTATCTTATCTTATCTTATCTTATCTTATCTTATCTTATCTTATCTTATCTTATCTTATCTTATCTTATCTTATCTTATCTTATCTTATCTTATCTTATCTTATCTTATCTTATCTTATCAACTTTTGGACACTCTTAACAACTCCATTTATAAGTGTAATTGTTATATTTTCCATCAGAAATTAGTTTAATGCATTGATTGTTCACTCTATAATGGATTTTTTAATAATTTCACTCAGGAGAAACATGAATATTTGATTATTCGATGATGAAAAATTAATGAAATCAGTTGCAGTGATCACAAAGTCATTGCGTCATGTAAGGTGGTGTATGCGATTCAAATTGAGCTGCTCATTCTGCGTGTGTTTGCTAATAAGGAATCTGGTGTTTGTACATAGTATTTAAATATTTTTACCTCTAACTATAGGATTTAATTAGCATTTTACTATGGTAGCAATACAATAAAATTTCAAAGAATGTCACTCCCTGAGGAAAACGCAACAAAAAGACGAGAGAAGGAAGAGACAGAACATTTTAAAACTGAATAAACATGTAAAACGTCAATGCTATTCTGTGATTTTTTACTTTCTCTGATCCATTTTGGCAACATTATTGTGGCATCTGACAAGAAAAGTCAGATGAGAATTTTTTTCCTGCAGTGGTTCATCATCATTTCTGCTCTAATTCAAAAAACCTTATTAATAATTTGTATCTGTGTTTCATGGTCTTTAGCACTATTTGAATGTTAAAAATCTACTGCCTCTGATGACAGACCGCATGTGCAGCAAACGGTTAATAAAAACAAACATCCAGCTAAACGGCCAGTTTACGAGAAATCAATCAGGATGTTGGTTTTGTGACAGTTGTTGACTCTTTTTTAGGTCAGACTTCATCTATAAAGATTATTAATTGTCTTATTGGAAATACACTTGGTGGATTTAGAACTAGAACTGTTGGATAATCTAATTTGATTACCTGTTTTTTTTAAAATTTTACAGAAAGAGTGGCACTCGTTTGACTTGTTTTAGAGTTGTTGGACTTTTAAAAATTATTCTTCAACAAAATTTCATTCACTTTTTTATTCCTTTTATTCAACACTAAAAAGCACTTTTATTATTGGAACGATGCTGTGATTTTATGATGAAGTCAGGATGAGGTCAGGGCAGCTGGAACATGAGATACTCTGCTGCACTCTAGTGGTGAAACATGTTTATGCTCTATTTAAATGAACAAATAACATTTGGATCAATATTCATTTTATTCTTTGGTCAAAAGAGTTTCTGTACATAGAAAATAAAATCTGCTTCTATAAATTAGGTTAAACTACTCACATGCATATTTGGCCATAATGTAAACATGACTAAATAACAATAATTTACATGGTTTTAGTCTTATTCACCTGTTTTATCTCAATATTAAAGAGTTTTTCACTACATTTCATACTGAAGATGCACAACTTGGATTTAACAGACAGTTTTATTATTTTGTGCACAGGATCGCTCAGATATTTCAAAACTTGATCCACATGTTTGGTTTAAAGAAAACACCAAGAACAAGATTCCAGTTTACACAGCAACATGTGATTTTATTTATTTCTTCGACGTCATCATCAGAAAAAGAAACTGTGTCAGAGCGATTGGATGTGATCATTTGCTGAATGTACTGATCAGTTTATTTGTTCTCATTGTACAGATTTGAAATGACCAACAGTTAGAGCACCTATTTACTTTTAAAACAGAGCAGACACGTCGTTGTTCCCATCACATTAGAGTAAAAAACATCAAATTGAGCCCAATCTTTCCTTTCCAGAGTACAAAAGACACCACTGGGGAGATGAAGACTCACTTTCTTTAGCACAGAATCAGCATTTGTATGTAATTAAACATAAAAAAGCAGAAAAAGATTCAATTTAAATAATGTAAAGTCACAAACTGTGAATTGGGAGTTGTAACATGACCAAAGTTTGCAGACGGGTTTGCCCCTTCGGGTTTACAGGCCGTTAGTTCAAAATGGTGTTTGGACTGTTGCCACGGCAACCAGCTCCTAATGAGGAAGTTATGGTGAAAAGGGCGAGCGAGTGTTCAAATTCCACAGCAGCTCCACCGCTGTAAGCCGCCGACGTGTAATGTAAAGGGCAGCCTTTGTGGTGTCCAGGGCTGTTAAAGGGGAGGCAGCAGGGGGCATTGTGGGATACACAAAGGAGGAACTTATTGTACAAACTGAGGCCACAGAGGGAGAAAAAGCATCTCAGCGGCTGATGAAGTCTCAAAATTATCAGTCTTTTCCTTTTTAACGAGTCATTTTATAAACACAGCTTGAGTTAAAGTCAATGTAAACAAATAAACCTCACAGGGAGACTTTTTTTAAACATAAATTTGGTTATTTAATTTTTTTTTCCATCTGAAGTTGTCATTTTTGTGTCTATAAGGTTGATATGGTTTTTTTTTTTTTCAACAACCTTTGTGAATATAATTGAACTGTAGACATAATTTAAAAGATCTTGCATGGATCTTAAATCAAAGTCTGCTTATTATCTTCTTCCAGAGCTTTCAACCCTGTTGAACTGCTGTATTCAAGAATGAAAATATAGTTGGATGAATTGCAGATTTATTCAAAAGTAGTCTGAAATGTAAATTAATTGATAAAACAAAGAATAATTTAGATATCTGGGACAGTTTGAGTCAAAGTCAATGCAAACAACAACATTTTTTTTAAAACAATGTTGGGGTGATAAATTTGGCTATTTTCAGGTCTGAAGTTGCCATTTTTTTGTTTACAAGGCTGATATGTTTTCAAAGAGTGAATTCATTTCAACAATCTTTGTGATTACAATTTAACTGTAGACACACTTTAAAAGATTTTGCATGGATCTTAACCCTTTGATGCACAACATGGGTCAAAAGTGACCCAGATTCAGTGGAAAATGGGCATCTCCTGACACACACTGCGCATCAAAGGGTAAAATCAAAGTCTGCTTACTAGCTTCTTCCAGAGCTTTCAACACAAAAGTAGATTAATTACTTTTTAGTGCTGAAATGTAATATAATTGATAAAGATTATTTTTAAAAATTGATATCAGGGATAGTTTTCTTTTGAGACGCTTCAGGATGGACATTCTATCTGCTGTTTTCTGACACATAAAAGGCCTGAAAACATGGATTCTAAATGAACACAAGTTTTCTTCGAAAGTGAGCTCAGTTTGTGTTTTTCTTGGATGATTTCTGTAATAAAGCAAACTGTCAAAATTAAGCAAAACTTTTACTTATTTCAGCTCTAATTTACTCGGTGATAGAGGAACTAAATTTAGGCCACACACAGCAACACTGAGCCTTTTGTTTCATCGGTTCATCAGCCTCATTTGCATTACAGAGAACAGGAAGACACTGGCAGCATGTCAACGCCTCCCAGCTGCCCGATGACGAAACGGCCGCTTTTAAAACATCTGTGCACACAGATATGTTACTCTGTCACCCTTCATTCTTTTCTTGAATGCTATGTAAACATATCAATAGTCAGAAAATACTATGTCTTTACATTATGTACAAAGTGAATCACTAACCAGCGGAGTCACCATTTCTGCTTGATGTGATGGAATGTAGGAAAAGTTTCCTGTAAGAGTCCAGGAGTCCACTGGTGGAGGATCGGCTACATTAAGCTTTAAGGCAATGCAGTGATGTGAGTGTTGCAGCCATCAAAGCAATGGCACGATGCAGTTTGAAAGGCAACTGTTGCAAAATCTGTGCCTCTTTATGTGTTACCATCGGAGTCACAGAGCTCAGGAATCTCTAGTTCTGAAAAAAAACTGCAAGTCTTAGAAAATTAGAGTTGCTTCGTACCTCTTACAGCCATTTTAAATGTTTTTCTTTAATCCTTAAAGGCTCTTCAAATCAACTAAATTAGGAGTTTCTCGGAAAATGACAAATGTTCTTTTTGTGCAACAAAAGAAAAACAAAAACACACAAATGTGGAAAAATATGTGTTATTAGGAATTTTCTGTTTTTTCACCATACATTTATTAATGGCTGCCCTCTTTGTTTGGCCCAGTAAACAGTTTTTACAGTAAATAGCCTGGATTTATTGTATTATTTGGAACAGAATATTGTTTTTCAAGAAATTACCAGTGTCACTGAAAATAAATTTAAAGCTTTTTGGGTTCATCAGGTATTTTTGTCCAGACTGTCACAGCGGTTTACACTTGTGTTAGCATAGCTTTTGCTTTTTCCTTCATCCTATGAATTCTGCTTCACATCTTTCCTTCATCTTGTAACGCTGACCGTCAAAAGTAAAGAAAAAATGTTTAGAAAAAGACATCAGACGTAATTTAAAATTGGCTTGATAGCTTCTATCTAATCCTGCTGAGAGATAAAAGAGAGAATAACACCAAAAACGGTAGAAAAAATGTGTTCTTTTATCCTATTTTTGTGCCATGCAAAATGAGAAGCTACTTGACATTTCCAACTCCATAGATGAGAAATATAGTCAAAACTTGCCAAAGTGTCTAAAAGTGAAAGTGATTTTGAGAATTCAGGAGTTTTAAATGACCTCTGCACTCTTCAATCACTACTGGGAATTCATTTTTCTGAAATCTCGTTGACCAGCTCTGTGCTCTCGAGACTCTAATGGCAACACAAGAGAGGAACAAACTGGAGCTCGGCAGAATTATGACCATTTAGAACAACTGAACCACGTCAATAAAGGCGCAGGCTTCAAGAAAATATGAGATGACAACCTTCACAGTAGAAAAATGAGATCAGACTGTCAAAATAATCACATGATTGATGATATTTTCAACGTTGTTTCAGACGAATTCAATGCTTCTCTTTCACAGCATTAGCGTTTATCATGTATTAGCCTAAATAGGAAACGTTTCCTACGTGCACGTCGACTCCAAGATATTATGGAGGAGTTCTAACACATTTACAAACTACTGACATACATAAACAAGGTACGAGGAGTACCACGGTTGGTATACACTGGTGTAATATCTGTGACTTTATATATTGCAGCAACATTAGTATACCAGGAATTTGTTTAAAAAAAAAAAAAAAAAAAAAAAAAAAAAGTGCAGTTATTTTAAAACCGATCAGATTTCGTCTACATCTTCGTCATGCAGAACCAAACAAAAAATTCTACTTTTTCTGCTGGTACAAGGCCACTGCGATCTTTGTGAGGTATCAAAGCAAAGGAACCACAAAGCAAAAAACAAAGCGCCGTTAGTCTACGGGAAGGAGCAGCGAAACTAAAAGACACTGTAACAGCAGCAAAGGTAAAGTACAACCCTGAATGAAACAGACACTGAATCTCGGTCTCCAATTGTCAGAGCTAAATAGCAGCATCAACAAAGTCAGTAGTGTTCGACATTGATATCATCACAGACACTTGCACATCCAGTACACAGACAGCTAAGCAGGCAAAAAAGCTTCCATCTAAAAAGACCAATTTGCCATTTGTCAGTTTTGTTAATGCCCCACCCCCTTAGAAAAAAAGGAAGTCGTGAACAGCTGATTTGTTTGTACAAACAAAACAAGAGCATGTGGAGGAGTTCATTGCATCTTGCTCTTTTGCAATTCATAAACCTGATACAGACTCGGCTACTGGATTAAACCTTACAAGGTGAGATAGCTTAATGTGTTTTTCAGATTCTTGTATTTTTGCATGAATGGGAGGATAACTGCACTGTAGATGGGCAAGAAGAGCAGAAAGACAGATGAAACTTCTGCAGTCAGTTTCCGTCACGTTTTGTTTCACTTCCAGCTCGGCTTCGTGCTTCTGCTGGACGTCACCAAGTCTCTTGGCTGCACAGACTTTTCGGAAAAGCTGCTAGTCTTACGGATATCCTCTCGTGTTGCAGGTGGAGGTGGGGTCTCGCTGCGGTAGGTGCTACGACTTGCCGCCTTCACACTTTGCACCCGTCGCAGGTTTGTCCCAGGCGGCCGTTCCTCGCTGGTCTGAACTGTGGGTGACACCCGAGTCTGCTTCACGGAGGCATGTCGTCCCAGAAGAGAAGGGCTTCGAGATGGAGTGGAAGGGACGGACGGCGGGCCCAGCTCCTTCTTGGTCCTGGAAGTTGAAGCTACGGTGTTACGGGCAAAGCTAGGGACGTCGGAGGAGTTTTTTGCACTGAGCGTGTGCGAGCTGCTGTTCTCGGAGGAAGGTCCAGCCTGTGTCTGAGTTTGGACGAGAGCTCTCATGGTAGAGCGGCACATCTTCTCCTCGGGCGCCGGCTTGGGGATGTTCCTCAGGGGTTTGGCGCTCGGCTTGTTGATGGACGCTTTCCTTGGCATCGAGTCGCGGGCCCATCTGGAAATGCTACCTGTGAGGCTTCCTGCCCGCTGCTTTGACTCATCGGGAGGCAGACTGGAGTGTCGAGGAGGTCTGGTTGTCTTCTCGCTCCTTCCTCTGGCCGGGGTGCTCTGGTCACGGAGAGGCCGACGTGGATCTCCACCATCCACTGAAGGCCTTTCTGTTCGCTTGCTGCTGCCCGCCCTGGTGAGCTTGCTGATAGGCACAACTTTCCGCATGCCCTGGCTCTCACTGTTGGTCAACATTCGCACACCTCGACCGCCACCGCTCTTTGTTGGTTTGCTGGCTTTGCTCTTAGTCTGCGCTGGTTTCCTGCTGTTTCTCTGAGCGTCTTTCTCTGCACCCTGTTTCCCCTCAGCTGTGTCACAGCTCTCCGTGTCCCACTCTTCTGTGGTGGCAGACGGAGTCACGGATGCCGTGTCCACGGATTTCAGCGCCGAGAGCTCACTGGTTGAAACGGACTGGTCGGTGGGTGACATGGACTCCAAATTTGAGGACAGAGAACTTGGATCTTGTTGCGTCTCCTGATCAGTCGTTCTCAAATGCAGTCCGTCTTTTGCCGACGAGCTTTCAACCTCAGAGTAATCCAATGTGACCGAGCAGTCCGTTTCTGTACAGTCTAGTATGTAAAACACTGGCTTCTTATTGGATACTGAAGTGTCTAGCGGGAGGGGAGTGTCGCAGGTTGTTGATGAAATGGTGCTGTAGTCCTCCTCTTCTTTCTCAGGAGAAACTCCAGCCTGTGTAGGAGTATTTATTTTAACTTTATCGTGTAGAAGGTTTTCCAGAATCTTGGGAGGCGACTGTCTTTCCTGTTCCAGATCCGTCACCACAACATCCCCCTGGTTGACAAAGTGCATGTGATTACTGTTGTTGTTTGGACTTGGCAGGTCAAAAGCTTGAGGACCTCGGACTAACGTATGCTTCTCCACACTGACATTCATGTGGCCGGTAATTGTTGGGTTGGGAAGATGGGCGGGCTTCTGAAAGACACCAAAGGGCCGAGGCAGAGCGCTGCCCTCCGACACAGAAGAGTAATTATTGTTGTTGTTGTTGTATGGGTCCTCGTTATTATTGAGTCCAGAGGAGGAAAACCTGGCCAGTGGGCTGATAGGTTCAGTTTCTGCGTGCGGAGATGTCACTTGTCTGTCACAGCCCAGCTCTCTGTCGTCGTTCTGGGCTAAAATCCAGGGAGCTGTCTTCCGCTGGAGAGCTCGGCCTGACCGAGGTAGGCTGTTAAACTTGGAATAGTCGGTGGGATTCCCAGAGCTTCCGAATAGCTCCAGATATCCCTGGAGCTCCCGATCTGCTATGGAGGTCATGGTGTGACGGTGGCGGCGGGCGCTGGCCGAGCGACCCAGTGGGCTGTGTGGACTCTGAGACCTTTGCTGGAAGAAGTCCAGGAGACCCTCCTTGGTGAGCATTTCCACGTCGTTCTCGCTGCTGCTGCGACCAAACCCGCCGCTCTGATCAGCACCCGACCACGCAAAACGTTTTTCCTCCAGCTCTCGGAGACGACGCTGCCGGGCGGCTTCCTTCAGCTCACGGTCCATGTTGTCCTGAGAGAAACACAAAGGTGAGAATTTTACAGAGTTTGTCGTCAGACAAGAGGGCATCATTTCAAGCAGCTTTCTTCTTTTTCAACATATGCATCCATAAAAGAAAACAACAAAAAGAACAAAACAAATGGCTCCCTCCAACCATCCAACAACAACTACAACAACAACAACATTACACATAAACCACCTAGTCCATCATAAAATCAAGAAACAGTCCACAAACTTCCTCATACTCCCTTTGTTTGTCCCTTAATATATAGGTTATTTTTTTCTCTAGTGGAAGATTAGATGTCGTCTCTTTCATCTAATTTGTAATATTTGGTCTGTGAGCCTTCTTCCAAAACAGAGCTATCACCCTTTTAGCATTTAGAAAGCTGAGGTTCATCAATATTTGTTCATTTTTATGATGTTCTTGTGGATACAGACCAAGTAGAAACAATTTAGGATCCAATGAAATTCTTCTTACATGTAGCGCTGACCTCTTCCAAAAATGTCTTAATCTTTCTGCACAGTGTTCCTATAACCTCTGTGCATTTAGTGCATGTATCCGGTATATATTATTGAACTGATTTAGCTTTGCAGGAGTTGCCAGTTGTAATGAATCAGTCTGAGCCCTGCATTTATTTACACTCTGCGGCTGAAATTTCCAGATCTTCAAGTATCTTTTTGACCTGATTATTCACCTATCTTTAAGGATATTTTGAAGTTGTTTCAACACTGAATCATCATGATAACTTATTAACAAATAACAGTGTGCAACACCTCTTTTGCTATTGAAGCAGACCCTTTATTGTATGGTGGTACTGTTACAGAAAGCTGTTATTGTATGGTGGTACTGTTACAGGAAGTTCTTATATTATCTATGCTCTCTTTAAAGCCACCAGAGTCTGTTGACAAATATAGTCATTTTAATTTCACAGAATACCAGAGTTGCTGGTCTTTGCTGGTGTTTTAATTTCCAAACTTACGTATTTAAGCGTGCTACTCTGGATTTGAACACAGTAATGTAAACAACCGATTGAGGGCAGTGGATCAGTTTTATATGAAGTAAAATTACAATTTTTTCCACTGGAGTCTGGTAGCTTCTGGTAGCTTAAGTAAATCTGTACAGCATTAAACCTCAGGAAATAACACTTGTTTAAAAATATTTCACACGAGTGAATGTTGACCTAATATTTTTTATACATTTTTGGGTGCTTTAAACAATTCTTAGCAAACATTTTCATAGGGATCTGTAGTTTTCTGAAACAACACTATAAATGTTTGCCATCATCTTTCTTCTTAACATATTGCCTTAAAATGTCAAATATCAGCAGCAGAGATGGTAGCACACTGCGTCTCAGAGCTTATTTGTAAACCGTTATAAAAAAGCGAGGTAAAGCTATTTAGATATTCTAAAGAGAGCACACACTTAAACTGAAATTGATTTATTCATTTGGGCCACTATTTCTCCAAACTGACAGCTTACCAACTGTAATCTACTGCAGCTAAAACACTGGCAAGTACCTCGTGCAAGCTCATTTCAAACAAGCCAAACTGCGCCACAATATGAAACGCTGAAACTTAAACTAATTCTCCCAAGTGTGTCTGATGTTGTTTGCTTTATTTTCCATGAAGAGTTTGGCTAACCTCTACAAAATCATTTCAGTTGTCTGCTTGTGGGTTTTGCCTTCAGTCTTGTCAGATTTCAGCAGTGTTTCTATCCCAGACCGGACAGATTGCCAAATCTACAAAAACAGGATCAGAATTGTAATAAGCAAGAGTCGTCTTTGCACTCACACCGACCTTAACAGCTTTCTTGAACTTAATGCAGAAGTCTTGGAAGATCCGGAAGCACTCATCCAGCTTGAAGGTGTCCTTATCTTCACAAAAGAAATCGATGAGAGCATTGCCCTCTTTACGCAGATCCAGCCTGCGTCTCTTTAGGTCCTGCAGTGTCTGTGTTGAACTCTGAGACAGGACATAACACACACACATTTTTAATGGATCCACTTTTTTATCATTGTGATTATCTACAGCGCTTGAGTCAGCAGCTTCTGCAATGTACAGTGGCTCTGATCCAACTTTCTGTCTGTGTCTATAACGTATTACATAACTGCTGCTGCTGCTTCACCTGCAGAAAAGGCTCCAGCTGCTGCAGTAGCTCCTGGTCTCCTTGAACCTTCTCCTCCAGGGATTTGATTCGGACATACAAGGAGGAAAACTCCATCTCAATGTTTTCCACTGAGATTCTACACGAAAACAGCAGAAAGATCAGGAAAACATAATATTTGTGCAGGATAGTACATGCAATATAACAACAGTGCTGACTGCAAATAGGCACAACACATGACAACATTTCTGCTGAATGCACTGTCAGACTGATGTTTTTAAATTCTGTATCCTGATGAAGGAAGGAGGGGAGGAGGAATCTTGGCTCTGTGCTGCAGGATCTGCAGTGCCACCACACACAGCAATGACCTTGTGAAGCCAACAGAGCCTGACACTGTGCTGCAAACACGACTGTTTAAGTGCTGCACTTAAGTCCAATGTCAGTTTGTAGTAATGAGGCTGGACTATCAGTGAAGATGTAACACCTTCACAATCAGGCTCCCATTTAAAATCTATCAGCATCTCAGGAAATACCAAGTCAGTAATTTTTCAATGAGTCATTATGGTCTGAATGACTAAACTAGGCCTTCTATTAAGTGTGCAGATGGCTGTTTTCGAAATTACTGCTCCATCTTCTGAGCTCTATGATGTCTCCTGTATGGCTGCTGATTGATAACTGATTAACAGCTTGCCTGAGGTTTTCCTCAACTCCTGAACTCACTCTGTATCAGACTTAGAGTAACAACAATGCTGTCATGCAATATTTTGTTATATTTAATGCCCTGCACAAAGTTCAATGTCTTTAAATACTTCCACAGTAAGTTTTCATTTTCACAGAACTATATTCTTCAAGGTGCGAAAGTGTCTGAAGCAGTGTTTTACATCAAGTCAGCTTATTCACAGTTTAATTTGTATCTTTTTGACACTTCGCAAAGTCATCCATATGTTTGACACCCCTGGTATAAGTGTTCATAGGAGGAGGTTTAAATAAATGTGTGGCCAACATCCTCTTCCACTGATGCATTCCTTCAGTAGAGTTAGGTGTCATTTGCATATAGTTAGACTCTGTATTTTTAGAACTACAACATTTATAATGAGTTTAACTCTTACTCGACACAACTCATTCTCTCCATTTACCTGGCTGCGCTCTGGACATCCTGAAGTTTCTCTGGAAACTTGAGCAGCTTCTCATCTTTTTTCTTCGCCTCCTGAGTGTAGAGACACAGTAAAACAATTTACATCCAACTGTTTGGTGCTTTACGAGGTAAAGTGGCTTCATCGGTGTGCCAAGGCAGTATTCTGTGCTCGGTTATGTAACTGCTTGGCTCTTTTCTGTTTCCTGTCACCATCTGCTGTCCACCTGCCCCCCTGTGATCTCTGGACACTGTTTCTCAAATGCATTGTCTCAAACTGAAATATAATCATCTCCTACACATTATTGAAATACTGAAGATTTGTCTGACTAGACTATACACAAAGGAAAATCTTACTGCTGAAAGTTTGCTCTTCGATAGCTGGGGACACAACACTGTGATTCTTATTTTAGGCTTATTTTAGCTTAGATGTTGTCTGTTACGTTTCTCATATTTTTCTCCTAAAATTCACCAGGAGATATAGGTGAGAAAGAAGGAGAACAATTAGCAACAGGAGTCAAAGTTGAGATTTAAAGGAGATAATTCGACTAATGGATCCATGTTTTCTCAATGTGAGCTGTATATGCATATGTATATATACACACATATATATGTATCAATGTGAATTACACAGTTATTTGCATAAAATAGGTTTGACAAAATATTAGGCAGATTTCTCAGTATAATTCATTATAGCGGTTGTATAATATTTGTCTAAAATATAGCACATATACAGCTCACATGACAAAAATGGAACCATTAGTTGAATTATCTCCTTTAAATTTCAAGTTTGACTCCTGTTGCCAATTGTTCTCCTCCTTTCTCACCTATATCTCCTTGTGAATTTTAAGCTATAGAAAACCAAACTTTGAGCAGTAAGATTTTCCTCTGGGTTTGTCTTAAAGCTTATTTATTTCAACTCAGGTTAAAAAAAAACTGTGTTCAAAAACAGAATCTTATATTACTATTCTTACATAAAAGTATATACAGTAGAGGTTTGACTTAATGCAGCTTAATAAGTAACTCAGACAGTAACTGTATGAAGCTTTGAGCATTAAAAGCTGAAAAGGCAGAAAACCACATCATTACATCAGGATTACATAAGATATAGATCTTAATGGCGTTGTATAAGCAGAGCTTCACTAACCATGGCCACAAAATGCAGCAGGTTCATTCCTGGCTTGTTGGCTTTGGTGTCAGCCAGAGAGAGGAGGGACGACAGCTTGAATCCAACAGCGTTTCCTGCGTAGCCGCCCTGAGAACAGAAGGGAAAAACGAACTTTATTACAAAAAAACAGCAAGATGTTAAAGGATAAGGCTGCTGACATATGATCCTTCTTGCCTCATAGAGTTCAATCCTCTGTAAAATATAAGGAAGAACAAGGTTGACTGATATCTTCTATTTTTGCATACTTCTCACACTTAAATGTTCCAGATCTTCATGTTTGATCCTAATGTTTGCATTTATTGAATATTAGACAGAGACAACCCACAAAATGAAAAATGCATTTTTAAATGATGATTTGTTGAAAACCTGTATCACCTCTGTGAAAAAGTAATTGCCCCCCCGAACCTAATAAGTGGTTGGTCTCTTGGCAGCAACAACTGCAGTTAAATGTTTGTTCCAGCTTGTGATCAGTCTTTTACATCACCATGGAGGAATTCTGGTCCACTCTCCTCTGCAGAATAGTTTTAATTCAGTCACATTAGATGATTTTCCAGGATGAACTGTCTGCAAATATTTTTTCTCTTCAGTCTGCACAGGGATGGGTAGCTTAGCTGACCACAGACTGAGAACAAGATTTGTACAAGACAGAAAAATCCTCCACCCAGTCATTGGAGGATTTTTCTCTGAGGACCTCTGAAGTTTAAAAACTAGATATAATGTACTAAGTGTTGAGCTTTTGAGGTGCTGGTAAGGCAGATTTTGTTACCTTTGACCAGCCATTCTTTATCCTAGGCTGCTGTTACCATCTCTAACAAACGGTCCATTTATTTCTAAGTAATGGTGCCAAAGTACAGCTATGTCAGGAAACTGCTTTGCATTTAACTGTAACAAAACAATGCACAGTGCTGTGAAAAAGTATTCACCCCCCTGCAGAAATCTTCTATTTTTGCATATTTGTCACATGTAGATGTTTCAGATCATTAAACTAATTTTATTGTTAGACAAAGATAACCCAAGAAAACACAAAGTGCAATTTTTAGATGATGATTTCATACTCACATATGACCACTGCCAGGTTTGTTGAACCTAAACATCACTTTATGGCTCGTTCATCCTGGAAAACCTTCTAATATAAGTGAATTAAAATGATCGTGCAGAGAAGAGTGGACCAGAATTCCTCCATGATGTAAAAGACTGATCACAAGCTGGAACAAACATTCAACTGCAGTTGTTGCTGCCAAGAGACCAACCAGTTATTAGGTTCAAGGGCAGCAAGTACTTTTTCACATGGGTGATATTCAATAAATCATCATTTAAAAACTGCATTTTGTGTTTTGTGGGTTATCTCTGCCTAATATTCAATAAATATAGACATTAGTTTGAAGATCTGGAACATTTAAGTGTGAGACATATGCAAAAACAGAAGACATATGGAAATACTTTTTCACAGCACTGTAGTTGATCTAAATCAGCGAATTAAATTTAATTAAGTGGTGGGGAAAGTTTCCATAAATTACGTTTGACATTAGTAGGGGCCATTTTTATGCCAAAAAAATCCCCTAAATTTCTTTGGAAATGTTACTTTTTTGTACTTTTAAATGCTTTACTTACTTTGAATTAAAAGTGAAGACATATACAAAATAATAAAAAAACCAATAATAAAACTATAAAGTAACACCAGCTGTCTTGTTTTACTCAGAGTGATAATGATTGTGAAGTGAACTTTAACAGCTCTCACAGCGTTCATGATGTTTCCAGCCTGCAGCACCAGATGAAGAATGGCATGTAGCTCCTCACAGCCCATCAGCTCTACAGGAAGAGATCGATATAAACGCAGTTAGACACTCCAGAGCAGATCGCAGTGACTCATTACACACTATTTCATTCTCACTTTTCACGACCAAACAGGAAATCTATCAGCAGCAGTAATGTGGACGTTCCAGATTCATTACAAGTTAAAGGAAATTTCTTCTTATGTCCGACCATCTGGCCTTTTTGTACTGACTGTAAGGGTAAATGTTAAACACTTAAATTAAACTGTGCCATAAAAGTTCCACTTAATTGTCCCACGCAGTGCTGAGCTGATTGGCCTGCAATGCAGTGAAAAGGTCACGGTGCTGCAGAGGAGCGTTTCCAATACAGAGTGTGACTCAGCGAAAATGATACCGAGACACAAAAAATGTGTTTTCTGGTCAGCTCATAAACACCCAGAACATCCCTGCATTATGGATACGACAACAGAAGGTAAATATATCACTTATACTTGTGTCATTGGGAGCTACACAGTCAAAATGGGTCGATTTGCTAAAGTTTTCTCATGCATCTATACAACCTTGATGTTGGTGTGACAATTTTGACCGATGCTGCTCACTAAGAAAATGCTTTCAACAGTGTGTTTTTATGCAGATTTAGTGAGGAGAAAGAGTCAGACTTCCATTTATTTTGGGAAATGTCGTGCAACATTTTGGATTTTAAAAAAAAAAAAAAAATGTACAATTCAACTTCAAATCAAGCAGTTGTCCTCTAACCATAATGTTTGGTGATTAAAGGGATGATTTAAAAGGGAAATATTAGTATAACATCATCATACAAAAATAAGCCAACAAGATATGTTCTGCTGGGGGATTAAATACTGATTTCCCTTAATCAACTAGACAATAATTTATAACTGTTAGATAATGTGTTTTTCTGGATTTTTTGGTTGATATTCTCTTACAGTTAAATTCAAACAATTAAAATCAAAGATTGTTTTATTTGATTATTTATTTTTTACAATCAGACAACTTGAATTAATTAACAGATACCTGCCTAGTAGGAAAATACTTACAAATTAAACATTCAATAGTATGATTTTATGCAGATTTAGTGAGGAGAAAGAGTTAGAATTCAATTTATTTTGGGAAATAGCAGCATTTTGGATAGCTGTTCAGCTGGAAGCATGGCTCTAGATTCTTAAGTCTTGTGTCATTCATATTTAATGTAAGGTTTCCGTGAACTTTAAGCAAAATTAAACAAAAACTTAGGACCTTTTTGCAGTTGTTTATAGTCAACAACATCATTTGTAGCGTTTCATTTGGAATTTAAGAAACAAAACAACACCAAACATGACACAGTCTTCTCTTTCCATCTCTCAGATGACATGCTCCTACTTTTTGTTCAGCACCGCTAACAGCTCAGATTTCTGGGTCACCTGTCTGAGCTTCTGAGTGTGTGTGTGTGTGTGTGTGTGTGTGTGTGTGTGTGTGTGTGTGTGTGTGTGTGTGTGTGTGTGTGTGTGTGTGTGAAGATAGCAGAGCTTGCGTGTTATCACCTTTAGTGGCGACTCGGACGACATCGATCTCGTGTCCCATCACTGCACAGCAAGGGAAGAACTCTTCATGGAGGACCATGGCCTCGATCCGAACCTCGAACCTGTCAGAGACGGAGCAGAAACGGTTGAAATTGGCAAAACAGTGGCTTAAAACGATTATTGACGAGTAAATAGGAGGCAGAGCCAGCATGGGTTGACTTAACATGTCTTTATCCGAGTTGCAGTAAGAGAAGAAACTCTATCCTAAATGTTTGCATCGTTATTGAAATGATAGGATTCACTGCATCCTCTGAAAAACCATTTTAATGTGCTATCATCTGGTGTTGTTGGATAAAATTACATGTGAAGTGTTTTAGTGCTTTCTCAATATGAATATCAAACTATGAAAAATGGCTTTTAGTGACATGAAGTGAAAAAAATAGTTTTAATACTTGCAAATATTACAATCTAAAGGAGGGCAGATCAAAATTAAATGCACTTTTTCTCACAGTAATAATTAAATACACCGATCAGGCATAACATCATGACCAATACTGTGTTGGTTACCCTTTTGCTGTCTAAACAGCCCTGAGCAAACGAGGCCTGCACTCCACTAGACCCCTGAAGGTGTGTTGTGGTATCTGGCATCAAGATGTTAGCAGCAGATATATAATATATAACTAATATATCCAACCCACTAACAGGAGCCATGATGATGAGATAATCGGTGTTATTCACTTCACCTGTCAGTGATCACAATGTTATGCCTGATCGGTGTATATAAACGATACCTCTGCTAGACAAAATTTATTACAACTCTGTCCTCAACATTTAACTGTATACCCACTGACTGTCAAACCTCTGACCTCATATTTCTGAGTGGCGTTCATGACCACTGAAGTCAACTCACCGTGGCACCTGGATCAGCAGGTACATAAAGGAATCAACCAGCGTCAGCTTGTCTGGATCGCCTTTGAACGCCTGCAGTTTCTTGATCTGTGGAGAAAATAAAAGAAGAGGAAGCTCAGTACTTTGATTCACATATCATTCAACAACATTATGCTATTCAAGCTTTATTAAACCACCACAGACAGTCAGACAAACACAGACCTCCTCTACGTCAGGCAGCAGCTTCAGCAGGTCTTTGAGCAGCTCTGCTCCGTAAATTTTCCCTTCTCCTCGTCGTATATCTTCAACAATGGAGCGGTTGGACCTGAAAGATGGACAGCTTGGTTCAATTAAGTTCAATGATAAATTGCACAGGTGCTTTCTTTTATTGGCTGCCCCCACAAAAACAGATAAAAGCACTAAATCCAACTGTTCCTGAGAAAGTCAGGTGTCTGGTTTGGCCTCAGCAAACAGGCAAAATAAACCAAAAGCTATAGCAACACAATAAAATCTCCACTTTATACACATCATATCTTAAACTGCTTCTTTTGCTAAACTGTGTATTGCCAATAATGTATTTGTACTCTGTGCAGTGACAATACGGTTGAATCTAATCTTATACAATACATGTGTGCAAAATACACTGAGCGAAATACATATGTGATCCGCTGCATAAAACAACAAAAACTTTTTTACTCTTTCATGTCACGGGACTGTATCTTGGCCCAAATTTTTTGAGCTCTGCAAAGTAATGGAGTAAAAAACTGACTCAAAGAATCTGCAAACCCAGTAAGAATTGTACTGTACATACAGATGATACTTTATACTGAACTGAGGACTAAAACTTGTTAGTAGCAATGAAATGAAACACGGCAAACAAACTAAAAACTGACTGCGATGAGGTCAATGCTCATACTCGGTCTTGACTCAGTACAGTATGGCTCATAGGCAAATGCCATTAAAATACAGTGGGGAGCCATGCAAATGGAGCATCATGCAAACACAGGCCTCCCACACTACTTTTGCACACTGCCCCAGACAATTTATATAACACAGTCCAGTGGAACACACCTTGAGATTTCCTGAACCAATTAATTCTAAACAATGGAGCTCTACGAAAGCCTATTAGAAAAACTGACACAGATTCTGACCCTAATCTCCCTCAGTTTTAATGGATTTGACAGATTCTTCTCAGCAGGACCTAAAACACAGACTGAAACTGTTGGATCTCTCAGGCCACAGCACAAACAGCTTCATAAGTGATATAAAGAAGAAAAAAACAACTATGAGGAAGGATAAAAATAATCTTTCCACTAATTTAAAGTTGAGCTACCTCTCAGTGGAGTCTTGGGCTACTTTAGAGGGAGTTTTTGCTCATTAGTGATGCAGAAATTTTGTGAGAAGTCTCACTGCCCTCCTAATTGCTTGTCAGCTAAATAAACATGATGCAGGTTCACCATCCAATTACTCCTTCTACACAGCCTAATATTCTGGACTCTAAATTCTCGTCTTTAATGCACAACAAAGCTGAGTTTTACGACATTAATCCCACAGAAATATCACAAATACACCGCATATGTGTAGAGAAACAGAAGGAATGCAGACGAGAGGGTGTCCCAGTCACCACATAGTAATTCTGTTACATAACAACTGTATAGGTTGGACCAAAACACTAACCAGCAGTATAGAACACACATTAAAATACCAAAAAACACACGAGAAGCAGATGCATTAAAATACCAAAATACACACACCAGAAGCATGTTTAATGGGAAATTTGCATTGCATCATGAGGAGTTAGTAATATTTTCTCACTTTATCAACAAATTCATGTCTTTACACTTTCATTAGACAAAATGTTTGTCATAATTTATAGCTAGTTAATGAATTTTACCTGAAGAAGGAAAAAAAAATGAATTGATAACTCAGCCTGTTCTGCGGGCACAGATTGAACCAGTAACCCGCTAAGTTTTTTTAAAAAGTTGTTTTTCTGGGTGCCTGGATAGCTCAACTGGTTGAGCGGGCGACCCATGTACAGGGCTAGTCCCTGATGAAGCGGCCTGGGTTTGATTCCTGCTCATGGCCCTTTACTGCATGTCTTCCTGCTATTCTCCCTACTTTCCTGTCTGCCTCTACACTGTCCCTATCCAATCAAGCCTAAAAGCCAAAAAATAACTTTAAAAAAGAGTTGTTTTTCTTTAATTTGTCACCAGTCGCTTATGCTCCATGAGGATTTATGTAAGCTGCTTTTCACTCAGGTAGCCAGTGGAGGACTTACTTCTTAAACTGCTTGAGGAAAATGCCCACATTCATGCCCCTCTTTGAGTCGAGGATGCTGATCTGAAAAGTGAAAAAATAGGAAAGTCATTATGACTTGAATAAACGCACGGTGAGACACACACATGTACCCACATTCCTGGTTGTTGTTGTTGTCTTACCTACATTCCCACTGGGACTCTGATATTCCCCCGAGCCACACGTTTGTTCACAACTCCTTCACTAACAACAGCTTGAACTGACTTCCTAGAACAAGTGACTGTACGGTACAATATGTACATGTTTAAAAAGGCTGCATCACAAGCTCTAATTACAGCTTTTAAATGACAATTAGACACTTGTATGGTTTCATCTAAAGACAGTGACTACAGGTGAGAAGATATCATTCAATTGAGCCTCTGAAGCGCCGCAAAACAAATCACAAAAATGGAACCATTTATCCAAACAATAAAGACTTGACATAATATGAATTTTCCAATGGTCCTTAATGAACTAATCCAGTGTGATGCACCATTCGGTCACCAAACCAACTTAATATCGTGATATTTCATCAAATTCACTTAATTCTACGTCTCTCATTGAAAAACTCTCCAAAAATCAACTGTTTGCACATCCAGACTCTGCAGAAAACAAAACAATCTGCACTTTTCACTGTAACTGGAAAGTCATTAGTGGCTCAGCTGTGACCAGTGAGTTTTCGACTGAACTGCAGGCAGTGTTTACACAGGGCAGGTAAGGAGAAAAGGATAAAAACAAATGAAAAATGCAAGTATTGAAATATCTATAGTATGTAGAGGCACCAGTTTGTAGAGCTGTATGTGCGCACTTGGAATAATAGAGTCCAGTCATTAAAGACTTTCAACTATCTTTGGTTTTTCTTTTAGGATTTACAACATAACATATAATTAACATTGATAACTTTGCTATGTTGCACAAAACATGTCTAAGGTCTTTCTACTTCTTGCAATGGTTGATCTGTTTCCGTAGAGGTGCAGGACTTTATAATGCAGTGAAAAATTAATCCAGAGTGAGGAAAAAATATGACAGAGTTGTAGTTTTTCACCTTTGCCAAGACACACTGTCTGTAATACAGTGATAGAATGTTAAGTTGATTAATCAATTTATAATAAATGACCAACTGAATTTCTTCAACAAGAAAAAAATAGCCAAAAATGATTAGTTCCAGCTTCTCAAATACAAGGATTTACCCTCTCACTGTTTATAACATCGTAAAATGAATGTAGATTGGAGAAAAATGTGCAATTATGAAGATGTCAGACTGGGTTTTCCACTGTCCTGTGACATTTTGTACACTAAGCCATTCATTAATAAATAAAAAAGCAAAAAAACTACTTAGTTAATAAATAAATGTACGGTTAACAGCAGTGATTCCTTAAAAAAATAAACTGCTTAATAATTAGCAAGCATACTAGAAAAAAAATCACACTTTCTCATGAAGTTTCTGTGCAGAGAATTTCCTGAATCTCCCACAGGAGCGTTCAGTAACAACTCTGATTCTGAGTTTTTGTGAGTTAATCACTAAGCTTCGTTCACTTTCCTCTTGCAGGTATTGCCTTACAGTTCACATGTTACTTTCCAGGACTACACAATGATGCAAGGATGCTTTTGTTCGGTTTATGAACACAAATATATATATTTTTACAGACAAAGAAACGCTGTAACTTAGCACACTTACCTAACTTGTCCCTGCAGGGATATTATGATACAATAAGAGCAGAGTGGATTGATGCACTGCAGCTTTGTTATTTATGAATGTGGGACTTTCTAACCTCATGGGTGGTGCGTTCAGGAGCTACGTGCACTTTAGAGGATCAAGTTAACTTTCAGCCTCTGCCAAGATACACTGTCTGTAATACAGTGGGGCTTTTTTTTAAAAATGAATTATGGCATTTTAAGTGGGTAAAACTACATTGAAGACATGGCAGTGGATGGTAAGAGGTTCTAAGTGTCATGACTCCATGTTTCCGCTAACTGATAATTAACTTAATTAAATCGAATCTCATTTTTCAAACTGTACACGCTTTTTTCAGTTCAAATCAAATCAAAACAAATAAAATTTTATTTCTGCAGCACCTTTCAAAACAAATCAACATCATTCAACGTGCTTTTCATTTTGATTGAACAATACATAGAATATAAAAAGTTAAACCAGAAAAAGGACTTCTGCACATGGTGTCATGAAACAATATTAGTGAAAATAATCAGAGATTACAAAATATTAAAAAATTAAGAAATAATTCTAAAATAAATAAATAAATAAATAAATAAAAATAAAATATTAATAATAAATAATATTAGCGAAAATAAAACAAAAGATTATAACATAAAAAATAAGAAAAATTTCTAAAATAAATAAATACAAACAAAATAATAATAACAATAAATAACATTAGTGAAAATAATTAAAGACTCTAAAATATCAAAAGAGTAAGAAAAAACAACAAAATAAAATAAAAATGAATGAGCAAAAACTAAAAATAATAATAAACAATATTAGTGAAAATAATAAAATAATATAAAAGATTAAGAAAAAACAATAAAATAAAATAAAAATTAATAAAAACCTAAACTATGGTAGAACACTCATATAAGCAAGACAAAAGAGATGGGTTTTAAGTATACGTTTAAAAATGTCAATGTTTCTAGCCACATTGCCAGATGTTTTCATTCTGCTCTGTGGAGCAGCAAAAGTTGGGATGTTTTAGATTAGTAAGATAAATCGTGATCACAAAAGGTGTTCTACAAGGACTATGTCTTTGCTCACCTCATCTTTGCTGATCTCCTTAAAGGACCGTGATCGGGTCACTCGAGCTGAGCTTCCGGTGGTTGGCATCGCTCCACGTATGCCAGCCGCCGCCTCCTCCTGCTGCCCAAACAGCTCCTCCACGGAGCGGACATCGATCTGGTACTGCTGCTGTCGCACCGCCATTGTCCAGATGTTGGGCTTCCCGCGGACCTTCTCCTCTGGGATCGGCTTCCAGAAGAAGCTGCGCACGCGACGCTTCTTCCTGACGTTGTGGTTGGCGGTGGCTGGGGGTGGAGGCGGCGGGGGCGCCCCTGGAGGCGGGGGCGGGAGGGGTGGAGGCGGTGGGGCTTCATGCTGGGTGGCGTCGGGGTCGAGGGAAGGCAGGGCGGAGTGAGAGTGTCCAGACATAGAGGACGGATCCGAGGTAGTGATGGAGGACGTGGTGCAGCTGCTGCCCTCGCTGCTGCAGCTCTCTGGTTCATTGGTGGCAGATGGACAACTCATAACCAACATCACAAGGATGAACAGTCAGCATACGACTGATGCTGAAAGAGTAAAGCACACAAAAATCTGACCCTGCTCTTAGAAGATGACTCCAGAGGAACTAATATGTTTTCGTATTGGTGCAGTCTGGTTCACACTTCCTGAAGAAGGTGAGCGTCCCTTCATCTAGTCACAGTGGAGGGAGCATGTCCTTTGATTCTGTCCATCTCCATCCCTCAGCTGGTCGTCCATCGCACCGAGCAGAGCCTTTGAAGGCTACCTTCCAGAGGCAGAGAGCAGGGGGCGGCGATGGCCATGGAGCTACAAGGGCAACAAAAAACAACACAGGACGGGATTACACAGAGGTAGTCATGCATGCTGTCATGGACAATCTGGAATTAGAGAAAATTAAGGGGTACAACAGATCAAAAGAGAAGGGCTCCCCGGTCAAAGGGGCTCACAACGAGGGGAAGTGGCAAATCCGATTTTTTTTTTCTGTTTCTGAGTGGCTTTGAAGTCGGGCTCTGGGTTGCATAATGGTCAGAGACGTGACACACACAGATTAGCTTCTGTTACACAGTTTGGTGTCTTTTTTAAAGAGTTCTCATGTCACAGGACACTAAGAAAGATAACCAACATAGCTGCACATTAAAACAGAGATGTAACAGAATAGAATAGAATGGGATAGAATGTCATTATTGTCATTGTACAACGAAATTGAAGGTACCGTAGGTGTCATAAAAAAGTTAAAAGACTGGGATAAAGATTTTAAACTAGAATAAAATATAAAAGAAACAGAATTAAAGCAACAAAGTGCCTAAAGTGCCCTGGAGTGCAACTGAGAATAAAATAAAAAAAAGTTCATCTACACATAAACATTCATCAGTCCTTTCACATCATCAGATTATTGCACATGTATCATTGTTATTGCCCTTATATTTTGTGTTAATGTTTGATTTTGGTTAGAGCAATCATGGCTCTTACATAAAAAGTATTTTTTAGTCGGTTTGTTCTGGCGTTAAATGTCTAAAAGCACAGAAACCTCATCAATAATGTTGTGTAGTGCAACATTTAATATGTCAGATATATAAAGCTCCATTTCTAGACTTCAATAGTAATTTAATGAATGGTAATCTATTAACAGATTGTAAAATAAATCAAATTAGACTTGCTGATATAAATGAGAGGAACATGAGAACAACAACGGGTCTCTCGTGTTCAGGTGAGCATCATTTGTTGCTATAGTGAAGGGCTTGTCACATAGCAACACCATTAGCTAAACAACACAATAAAAAAAAAAAGCTCGCCAGAAAACTTTGCAAGGTCAACCTGGAAAAGACTACAAGAGCAGAAGGAAATTTAAGTTACCAGATCCAGAAACAGCTCTCAGCTGACTTCAGACAAAAGACTCCTGCAAAACTTAGCTAATGGCTCATTAAACCTACATATACATACAGAAAACACACACTTTTAATGAGGATCTTTCAAATTATTTCAGTTCTGACTAGCTTCTGTCTAGTGTTTCTGACTGAAGTCTGACATTTCTGTAGGAAGATGTCTCGTTCTAACTGATACATCACAGTTTCATCGTCACTGCAGTGTGTTAATCCGCTATAAGTCAAATCATTGTATTTACATGCACCATGGATTCCCACTCAGCATGTCAACATTTGACCTGGATACACGGGTCATGCATTCACATCATTTAGGAAATGAGATTAGGGCCCAGATTACATTTTTGGGATGTTTTTGCTGAGTTTAGAACTACAAAAATTGAGTGACTGTTCTTTTTAATTAGTTTTATGTGCCTTTTTTTCAATGAAAGCAATTTAATTGCTCCGCCAAGGAACACAGTGGAGTTATGTGATGATCAGCATATGCTTGTCTGCTAATCTGTCCTTCCATCTGTTACCAACAAATTTTCAGGGAAGGTCAGAAATGACACAAAGATCAAGTGATTAGATTTTGGCACTGGTGGAAACACCACCACAATTTAATCAATTGTTCCTTATATCATTTCCAACACATAAGTCCCGATAAGTCTGCAGCGGTGGATTTGTAGTGGGACTGCAATCACGTAACCGTCAGCAGGCAGCTGACGTAGTGTTCACTTGTTGTCATAGTTACAGTGACGCCGTGCTGCTATCTCGCAACGATACAGAAATCTTTAACAAATCTGTGGATCCAGACTGTGAGCCGCATCACTACCAAAATCTAATGAGGTGCTTGTGTCATTTCTGGCCTTCCCTGAAAATTACATCCAAATTTGTTAGTCTGTTTTTGAATAACGCTGTTAACAGATGGAAGGATAGATTAACAGACAAACGTACGCGGATTGTCACATAACTCTGCATTCCTTGGTGGTGTAATAATAAAAACTTCTATCTGCGTAACATTACATTACATTACAGAGTGTTAAAAACATTTAATCAAAAGTCTATTTAGTGCTTGAAAATGTTAATAGGGACCTAAATGTAGATGCTAATGGACTATCTGGTGGCCTTATTGCTAAACACGAGTCACAATCGAGTTTCAGATGATAACTTTGTGAACACCATAGTAAGCAGATATGGAAGGAAAGAAAGTACTTAGGTCTAACCCCTCTCGTCTTTGTTAAATCAGTGGCTGTAGCACTCAGTTGGAGGGAAGCTGGTTGTGTTTCAGGAGAAGACATCACTCACCGGCTGAGCTGACGTGGCTTCAGTGATCTGATACTCCACTGCATAAACAAAGAAACGAACAGCAGGCCTCACAGAAAGCAGGAGATAAATCAGAGATTGATGGGAGTGGCACTGTTTGAGCACCTCAAAGAAAAAAATTTAATTTCAGGTGAAACAATCAGATTCAAGAGCAGATAATTCACATTAAAATAATAATAAAATGGTATCTTCTAAGTGATCTCCAGATTGCCTCTTACACAACATCTCACTGCTAATCTCCCACTGGTTCCACCTGACACCCAGAGGTTATTACTAATTGATAAAGCAGACGTCACTAATGGCCTCAGCTGGTCGGTCCTCAGAGCCGGACCACACCATCGCTCATGTTTCATTCATGAGAGAACATCTGACCTCACACCGAGTCATCTCCGCCGTACGCTGCTGAAACATGGCCACTCAGCAGATGTTCTGGGGGGGAAGAGTTAAACTGCTGCCACTTCATGTGCTGTTGTGATATTTATATTTTTCTTTATCATAGGGAACACTTAACCTCTTCCTCTGAGAGCGTAAGACAAGGTCAATAATCCTTGTGTCTGCACAAAGGCTCCACAATTGGCAAACTTATAATAGAAAACTATTCTGCATTAAAAATCCAGACTGTAGAGCATCAAATTTAAGTTTTTAATGTATGAGTCACATTCATCCACTGTATGCATCACAGTGTGAAAGGACACAAACTACAGGTACAGTGAAAAAGTGTTAAAAGAAATCTTCTATTTTTGCACAGTTCTCACACTTAAATGTTCCAGATCATCAAACTTAATATTTATACTTACTGAATATTATACAGAGATAATTATAATTAAAAATTGCCCAAAAAGTGATCAGATTCTCTAAAAACAATAAATTAGTTTTAAAAATCAGAGATTTTTGGTTGAATTGCACAGACCAGATAAGACACAAGCACGGAACCAAATTAAAAAGTGTAAAAAGTAAAACGTCTATAATATGTTGAGCCACCTTGTCTCATCCAGTGTTAATAAAACTTGTAGGCACCTGGAAAAATGCTGCACGTTGATTCCATTTTTGTTTTCTTTTTTAAATGATTCATGGCATTTTAAGTGGGTCATAACTGGTTGCATTATTTTTTATAAAGACTTTATATTGCGTTGAAAAGTAAGTGAGTAAAAATGTTACACAAAGGGGTTAAACTGGTTGTTCTAAATTGGAAGGTGTCAGTGGGAGCTTAAATGCTTCTCTGCTTTGTTTTGTGTTAAACCTGAGATAGATTGATAACCTGTTCAGGAAGTAGCCTGCCTTTTGACCAATGTGAGCTGGAACAGCTCTTCAACATCTTACAGAAACAAATACAAAAATATTGCACAGCTTAGGTTAGCCCAAAGACTTAAAAGCTGGCCCAATAATATGCAAAACAACAATGAGATTGTGCAAAAGAACGAGAGAAAGACACAAAACAATCACAAAAATATGCAAAACAACCACAATCGATGCAAAAAAAAAACCTTGAAAAAGATGCAAAGCCAAACATCTGGGCAACCTGAGCTTCAACAACTGGAACAACATGAAGGACATGGTAGGGCTCCAGACTAACTTTTCCACTGGTAGCACCGGTGCTACCAACTTTTTTTAGTTGGCCGTACCAGCAGCTGATTTGGTCGCCCCCCCATTTTTGCGTATTACAGAAGTGTTTTGTCTCTGTAAAAATATAAACATCTCTAAAACTCACTAATTAACACATTAAATCTTGTTTGTTTCATTTGTACAAAGCTCTAGATAGCCTAGCACAGACTGGGTGTAATATGCTTGATTTGGTTCTATGAATTCAACAAAAAAAATCTACAATGTCTTCATTGACCAGCTTTACAGGTACTTTTTTATCTTTGGATACAGCTATGCAGCTGTTTCTGGTATTTACACACGTGGACAAAATTGTTGGTACCCCTCGGTTAATGATAGAAAAAAACACAATGGTCACAGAAATAACTTGAATCTGACAAAAGTAATAATAAATAAAAATTCTATGAAAATTAACCAATAAAAACCAGACATTGCTTTTGAATCGTGGTTCAACAGAATTATTTTAAAAAATAAACACCTGAAATAGGCCTGGACAAAAATGATGGTACCCTTAACTTAATATTTTGTTGCACAACTTTTTGAGGCGATCACTGCAATCAAACCATTTCTGTAACTGTCAGTGAGACTTCTGCACCTCTCAGCAGGTATTCTGGTCCACTCCTCATGAACAGACTGCTCCAGTTGTCTCAGGTTTGAAGGGTTCCTTCTCCAGATGGCATGTTTCAGCTCCTTGTCCATAAGTGTATGCTAAGCTAGTCAGCCATCAGTAGTTGTTGCATACAGACATGAGAGTGCTATCAATCTAAATACAGGAGAAAGCAAATGAAGTGTCAAACGATCCTGTAAAACTGAGTCCAAAGTTGCCTGCAGTCTCCCTGTCAGCACTGTATTAATGCACTCAGCCAGAAGGTACATTAATCAAGCCTCTCTGAAGAAATGAGCTCCGTGTCAGTGATCGGTTTGTGGTGTTTCACATCCATTTAATTACGGATCACACTGCTGAGCAGCAACACGGCAGTGACCGACATCATTTCCCGAACATGATTTAGAAAATGAAAGACACCCATCGGTAACACTACCCAGAGACGCCCTGAGGACAGAAAGCAGAGGGACGGTTTCTCGCTTCCTCGTATCCACCTGCTGCTGTGAATGAACACAGCGCTTCATCTGAAAGGTCCATCTGTGGTCGACCCTGAGGCATTCCCACTGATATCTGTCTTCATTCTGCCCTCTATCATTAGTCTCTGACGGCTAACACAACCTAAGTCAACAGAGGTCAGTGTTATTGTGAAGTAAAAAACAGTTCCTGTCTTCTAGAACAGAGGGAGTTCAGGACGCCTCCCAGAATAGAGCCAAGAACCAACACTACGCTACCAATTTGATGCCAAAATTCAGTGATAGCATTTGTTTTTCTACAGAACCGTAGGAGCTGTAAATGCAACATGTGGAACAACAGGTGCAGCAACAGGTCAACTAATAAAAAACAAAAACGCACCATGAGTTCTTGTATTTCAGTTGGATGATCAGGAACAAGCTCTAGACAAAAGAGGCATTTTAAGCAGCATATCAAACGTATCCGAGCAGCTCAAACACAGATATGCAGATCTGGACACAGAATTCCAGAGTTCTGTACTACAAAGCCAGCTTGTATAAGTCGGCTCGACAGGAACTAAAACCTCAGTCAGAGTTAACAGGCATCTGAAGATGGTTAAAGTTTCTTTAACTCAGACTTTCTGCTTCAAGCTCTGATCATGTTCACATAAAAGGAGGTATTTAACATGTCATTTGTCTCTTCTTCTGCAGTAAATGAATCGATTGTCTACAGCTGCTTCAGTCAACAGGATGTTTTAATGGAGAACAATGAGGAACTTCAAAAAAATCCCAGCAGCTTATGTCGAAGCAAATTAATTTGATTTACTTTTTTGGTATCAAATGTGGGACAAAGAAACACTGAATTCCAAGTTTCTGATATCATGGCTTCCTTAATATGAAGTAAACATCCTGACAGGCATAACGATCAAGACAGGTCGTGGGACCAATCTAAAAGTTTTCTTAAGGTAAAGTTTAAGCAAACTCTGACTTTTCAAATGTCTGTCTGGTAACCAACAGTCCAACACTCAAGGATATCTAGCTACTTTTAAGTCAGTCACATTTGAGCAAATCAACCATGAATTCTTGTCATTTTTGCAGATGTATTAGTTAAACCATTAATTGTCTAATCCTTGCAGCTCTACAATATAATATGTCAACTCGGATCCTGTATTTGTCATAAAAATGGTTATTTTGCAAATAGGAAGCCTCCTATTATCTTCCAGGCTTAGTTTCGGTTGGTTTTCTTTCTATCTTTGTGTTCCTTTAAGACGGATTTTGAAAAATATTGGTTTATGCATGTCAGATAGATCCCAGATTCGATCTGAAAATTTGGACCCAACATCTGAGAGAGATGCGAGTAAAGAAAAGGCAAACATTTTTTATACAAAATTCAGTTTTTCTAACTTTTCGAAACTTTATATTCTTTGTTTGAGCTAATCACTGTTGTATGGGACACCAGCAGAAGAGTAAAATGGCAAAGAGAAGTTCAGAAGCTTCTTTCAAGCATTCGCAGACACTTCAATTAAATGCAAAACCTAAATTATTGAGTGGAAAAACAGAACAAAGGCAGATGCTTTCACATGGCGCTCACTGAAAGTATGACAAGAGACACCAAATGACAAAACCTGTTGTGTTTTTCCTCTGGAGGCCTGAAGACAGTCTATAGTGAGGATCATATTCTCTGGAGGCTTGTGGAGGCCCGTCGGCAAAAAGTAACTCCATGTACAACTTATTATCCTTTGTTCTATTAAAAACCCTCTAAAGCTGAAAAGGACTGTAACCGGAGGTAACTGCCAACAAGTTTCCAGGGAGCCATCAAGTCCAAAACAAACACAATCCATTCTAACTCTCCAACGTGTAACGGTGAAGGTCAAGGCGCCACCGGCTGCTATAATAATCCCCCGCCGCTAACTTCCAGTTCAATTTCCTGAGGGTCAGCGAGCCCCTGCAGGGCAGAAGTCTTTCACTGGCACCGTAAGGCCAAAGAGGTATGTTCACAAGAGATTTGGACAATCCTGCTCCGTCGTCGTTGCCACGGGAACGCTCGTTAGCAGAGAGCAGTTTGCATAGCACTTGGCGGGGCGTCGCCGTTGGACCTGTTCGTTTTCGACCACCTTGATCCAAACTTCTCCAAACAGTGAAGGTGAGGGGGCAGCTGGTGACGGGGTTTCAGCTGCTTTTTCATACCCAAGACTGCAACACAAATATTAGATAACGCTGCGACTAATAATCGGTTTTGTGATAATTAATTTAATCTCTAAACGGTCAAAAAATTGTAGAAAATCACACATCTCAAATTGTTTTATCTGATAAACAGTTCCGGATCTGACCCATTCGTAATGATATAAAGCTAATTAGATAATTCATATTGTAACTTTAACCCCTATTCTCTGTTTGCACCTCCTTCGTTTGTGTTTTCTGGCCTCTTCAAGTGCAGGGAACTCTTTTGCATGCTTGATTCTCTATTAGCATGCATTGTCTCCTCTTCCTCTGTGGAAACGATAACTTTAACTCGCCCCCGGTGAAGATCAGTAAACACTAAACCTGCTCAACATCAACATGCTGGTGTGTTAAGTTTGAACCAGGAAGCTGGACATCGGAAATTTACATTCGGAAAGGTGGAAAAAACCTCATCAGTGGCAACCTCAGAGCCAAGATGGCTGCAAAGCACAACAACAGTAATGACATCTGTAGTAACACACTGTTTATTAGCACTTTGGTCTCATTTGTTTGTCAATAAATCAGTTGTATCTTGGTTTTCCTTAGTTTGTTTGTCTAGAACATGATCAACTCTGGCAAGAACTTTACCAACTCCAACTTCCAACGCAAACGGAATGTTGCATGTCATCATGAGCATGCTATCAATCTATCTAGGCGAACAAAGCTTTTGGCATCAATTTAGGATTATTATTTATATAATTTTAATTGTGCTATCACCTTTCTCTTTGTAGTTGTTCCTGCTAACTGATGACAACATTTAAACTTTCTGTTCTGTCACTTCTCTGCTGTTGGAGCCCACTCTGCTTTCTCAATGTCAGGGCCTCTTTATAGCGTCCAAGATGGATTTCCACATGAAGAAACAAATAAAACTGCAATAAACAAATATGCACACAGTGTCTCTATTTGAAGACTTGCATTGAGCATTTCTGTTGTGTGTGTTTTCCTGGACTAACTAAAAAGAGAACTCTCTTCCCAGTGCTGGTTTATCTCTCTGATTTCCATGTGTTGTTTACAATAGAGAGGACACACAATAGAGTGAAAGCTGAGCATATTGGAGGGACTGGCCAGGCAAACATCGCTGCAGATATAAAACACAAAAGAGCTGCTAAAAAATTGTCTTTTTTATTGATGGAGGACATGAATTTTCAGCGTTTAGATGTGTAGCAGAGGGCAGGAGCAGCAGGAATGCAGCAGGACTGCAGCAGGATCACTAATGGACTCGTATTAATCTGCTCCATTACATAAATCACACTAAGCCACCTGTCTCATCCCACACACTGAGCACCTCGGTCAAATAAAAAGATTCACCTCTTTGTGCTTCTTCCCACAGTTAAGATAAAAGTTACCAATAAATATTAAATATCTTGCTGGTCATTTATTGCCTCGTGCTGCTGGTTGTGCAACACACAAATTAACACCAGAGAGCTCAACCAGCCCCCCGATAGAAAAATTTGCAGGCAAACACGGTGGACAAGGCACCTACTATTCAGGAAATCCTGGATTTATCAAATATTTTCAAAGATTGAGCGCTTACATCGATGTGTCTGCACTTTCAGAGTGAACCCTGGCAGAACCTGGCTGAGTGAATTATTCATACCAGCATGAATAAAGTAACCCGTGTTCCAACCCAGCTGCTGCTGTCCTCAGCAGAGTCTCTCAGAGATCCAGAGACGACTCACCTGTAAAGTTATGCTTTAGTGAAATATTCATAACATTGGAAGCAACATGTGCTGGACTGAAAAAAATAAAAATAACCAGTGGTTCTTCTCTCAGAAAAGTGATTAAAGCTGATGCGAGGTGGATATTTTACGCTCAGTTCCCTGCTGGTAATTTGCTCGTTGCTATATTAGCTGAAGTAACTGTCACCTTCGCACGATAAGAGTGAAAACTCCCCCAACACAAAGCCATCATCAGACTGGATGAGCAAACACATCAGTGAGCGTCCACAAGGTGTGAAATCGCCTCTCTTTAGTCTCCAACATTTTGCAAGTCTGAACTTATTTTATCGACTGTTTCAAATTATATTATTTAAAGCTTAATGAGCATTAGTGAAGAAAAGGACATAAACCTTCAAAAAATAGTAAGTTATGTAACTTCTAGGATTCAGGACGACAACATTGCTGCACGTACAGGTTGATAACCACTTTAACAAACAACCATGTCATACAGTAGGATTAACAGAACAGAACTCAACAGTTTCCTCACTCTCAAATCCACAAAATCGGTTTTGAGGAGATTATTACATGGAGTTACTTGTCTAGAATGTAAGAAATAAATTCCTCAGAGAGCCGAGGTACAGCGTGGCACCTCATGCCATGTTAAACCAAACCTGCAGTAGTCAGACGTGGATTTTCCCTCACAGACGCATCTGCTGAAGGTCACCAGGAGGTTATTATTCTCATTTTATACACATAAAAAACTGTCACTTGTATATTCAGTTGATTTTTCTACACTATATTTTATATATTTTTTATCTTAAATCACTTTATTTGATTTTATTTCACTTTATTATATTTTATTTTCACCTTATACTCTAATATTCTGTGTTGTCTTATTGTTTACTCCTTTACTGAATATCCATGCTGCTGTAACAACTTAATTTCCCTCCGAGGATTAATAAAATCATCTAAGTCTAAGTTGGTGATGCTGAGAAGCAGAAAATAGAAAAAAAAGGTTCCTCAAAGTGTTTAAAATTTCAACTGACAGCATCGTTTTCAACTCCCTGTCCTCTAAATCGCAATAATAATAACAATTTTAAGAATAATTTAGGACTCTCTGCAATATATATGAATGATAGCCCCGCTTTGTGAAGGAATAACTATTTATATACCAACATATCAGCCTTAAACTTATGTATGTAACACGACTGAAATCATGAATGGATTAATTGATTAACTAATTAACAGATTACTATTTTACAACACTGTTGCTATTATTGATTGATCCTCTTAGCCAGTTTTTGGGGCAAGAAGGCCACACGTTTTATCACCTCACCTAACATTACGTACGTTCTCTATTATATACCCTGCTAAAATTTTAATCTTCTAAATTTAGATTTGGATTTTGGAATGTTGGTTGTGTTTGAAGACGTATTAAGACGCTATATTTTTTTTTCTAGCTTTTTTCTGCCAATTTTATAGTTAAAACCGACCGATATATTGGTCTGCTAATATTGATCACAGATCTCACATAGTAAGAATTTGTTATGCGTTATCAGACATGTACTGAAATATAGAAAAAGTTATTTTCAACAGAATATAATGAAAAAAAAAACATGCTTGGGGTAATTAAGAAACCAAATGTTTGTCCAGCTGGGCGGCTCCGACTCCACTACTCTCTGCAGCGCATGTAGCAGAGCATGCAGTGTCTTCATTGATTCAAAAGCAGTTAAAGTCACCTAAAAGCTGTTCCAGATGAACAAAACTACCCACGATGCTCAAGTGTTACTATAAACAGACTGATCTTGCTGCACCACGTTCACATTCAGAGAAAAGCTGTCAGCTGGAGGTGACAGTGATGACTTTTTAATTCAAGCAGCTCAACAAACAGCCTCAAAACCCATGTTATCTTGTGGGTGCTGTAACTGAAACACACAGGATCCATATCTGGTCATATTCTCACTCTACTACACCACGTTTTCCATTCATAATAGTCATCATCTAACTGGTTCTCTCTTCTTATAAAGAGCAAACTGAGGTGTCTAAGGTGAGCCATCAGTGTGACCAAACCTGAGACGCCAGCAGTGTGGGTTTCTGGGTTATGTAGTGCAGTCAGGAGAGTACAAACCACTTAGCTGCCTATCTGGGGCACTTAAAGTTCTGATTAATGATCAGAGAATCATAGCCTTGTGTTGCTGGTTTAATGAGGAAATGAGTTGCATGCTCACACTTGATGACTGTACTCATTTTCCTGGGAGAAATGCTTCTATCAATTAAAAACACTTCATAATATGAATGTCTCGTTTAGTGACAGTAACGAGAGACTAGTAAATACTGACATGCATTAATGATCTGTTTTAAATTTTGACTAGCCACCTGTTGTACTGAACTAAGCACAGCTGTAATGAGAAAAAGAATGTGATGAGAGTGAATTATTATGCATTAAAGTTTTCATTGTGTTATTTCATCTTCCAATATGCATGAACTTTTTTTAAGGAAAGCTGTGAATAATTGGCATTTATTATTTTGCTTAATTATTACCAAGAGCCACAGTTGATAAACAGAACCTTGTGTGTTAACATTTCTATCTTAAATCAATACATCCTCAGCACAATAAACCTGCTTTTCATCGTCTCTGTTGTACAGAGAAACAAACTGTGTCTAACAGCATTGTTTAAGAGAAGCACGTTCATCACTACTTGCTGATGAATGTGTCAGGAAATTATTGATGATACACAACGCGAATAAAAGCTGGAGATGGCCAAAACACTGCCACAAATCATATTCCAGCTTACATCAACTCTAAGGGTCAGGGTATGTACTGTTCTCCCCAGCTGACAAAGTGCCAAAAGAACAATCTCATAAAGATGCATCTTTACATAAATTTAACTGTACACTTCAAACCTCTAAAACCATCTTGAAACTGCCTTCCCTTCGCTGTGCCTCACAAACACCTGCACCGATCAGGGAATGAGGGATTTTGTAAAGACTATGTGCAGATCCAGCAGCCCCCAACACAACATATCCCCCAGAGCTTAGCGTAAATCTGCTAATAACAGCTCATGTCTGAAACGAGGTTTTCAGATTTTAAAGACTAAAGCTGCCGGCCTGCAGAGCACGCGAGGCTGCTCCGTTAACTACCGTTTAAACAGGCTTCAGCTAAGACTACTATGAAGGACCACCTCGCTTGCAGCGCTGCTTGTATCCTGCACGTCAGCTAACCTGCAACCCGACGGGGGATTCACCTAATCGTATAACCAGTGGGAAAACTTCTGCAAACAAATGAGGAATCTGTCCTCGTCCTCAACTGACAAAGCAGAAAAACACTCTGAGCACCTCATTCATTAAAAGTCTGCAGCCCTTTGTGAAGCAATAAATGATTATATACCAACACATCAAACTTACCACTATGTACGGCTGAAATCTCGATGGATTGATTGATTTTCAGCCAGTTACTGGGGCAGCAATAATATCAATAATAATAATAATAATAATAATAATAATAATAATAATAGCTCTATTTGTATAGCACCTTTTGAAACACACGGTTACAGAGTGCTTTACAGTAAAAACAAATAGGAAAAAATTATTTTAAAAACCAGTAAGATCCCATTAAAACACAGCAATATTGTATAAATAAAAGCAGCAGTTGAGTAAAAGTGAGTTTTAAGAGGAGATTTAAAAGAGGACACTGAGTTTGCCATATGTTTTGTCATCTCACCTAAAACTACCTGTGTTTTCTATTATATACCCTTCAAAAATGTTATTCTTCTAAATCTATATTTGGATTTTGAAATGTTTGTTGCATTTGAAGACGTGTTCAGAAGTCGTAATATGTTTTTTGAGCTTTTTTCTGGCAATTTAATGTTAAAACTGAGCAATATATTTGTCTGCAGATATTGATGTTTGCACTGAAATATATAAAAATTTATTTTCTACAGAATAGAAAGGCAAAAAGCATGCATTCGGTAATGTAGAAATGGTGTTATCCTATAGTTTGTCCAGCAGGGCGGCTCCAGCTCCATTACCCGGCACTGTCTGCAGCGCATGTAGCAGAGCAAGCAGTGCCTTCATAGGAAATTACTAACTAGTTTTTGAAATACATTGCGGCAAAAACAACACAATATGTATGTATTTATACAGACACAAAATATTGACCGGTTTATTGATTTCGGAATGTTTTAAACTTTATTTCCTTCCTGTATTGCATCATGCTCCTGAGCCCTAATTTATAGACTGAACAGTCATATATCGTATATCATTTATAATCATTAGCTGCACTGATAAACAGTGCTGTTTATGCAGTGACAAAACACCAATGAGACATTTTGCTAAGTCACTGTCTTCATACTAGTTGCCTGTCTCTAAAATATTTGGATTTTCTTGGAATTTCTAGATATTTTATCCGACTCTTAACAGGTAAAATATCCCACATTGCACGACAACAGCGTCAATTATACTACGGAGGGCATTTTCTAGAAGCACATCACACATCAGATCACAAAACAAGTCCTGAACCGCCTAATAAAAAATACAGAAGGAGGAAAAAGTAAACCAGGTGAAACCAAACCCACTTCGGGGGAGGTAACAAAAAGACGGATACGTCGTCTGAGAGGCTGCGGATCAAAAACGAAGCTTTGAATCTCCTCATGTTTGTTCTTTTGTGAACAGGTGATCATTGTCTGGTCTGCAGCGGAGCACAGCATCTCCATCACCTCTGGCTCTGGCCTCCAATTGTTGCTTAAGCAATCTGAGCCTACTGCCAAGATCCGCTTTAGGCAAATTGCATTGTATCTCTTGGCTTCGTGGTTTTGTGCAGCTCTGAACCTCCATCTGCTACAGAAAGCTTTCGATCATTAACAAACCTGGCTTGAATCGGCAGATACTGATTGAGACACAGGTTATGGTGATATACAAAGGTGGAAAATAAAGCAGAGGGCTAAGGACCAATTGATTAGATTTTGGCAGTGATGCAGCTTATAGTCTGGATACTCACATTTGTTAAAGGTGTCTGTATCATTGCAAGATAGTGGCACAGCGTCACTGTAACTATGACAACAAGTGAACACTACGTCAGCTGCCTGCTGACGATCACATGATTGCAATTCTACTACAAATCCACCGCTGCGGACTTACCGGGACTTATCCATCGGAAATCATACGAGTAAGCAGCCTTGGCGGAGTGCTGCACTCTCTGAGTGCTTTTCTCGTTTAAAGTAAAGAAGACCTGACCCACGTTGCCAACAACTATTCAGCCCCATCCCTGCTCACACACAAGCAAATCAAAATTGAATTCATAAGGACAGATTTTCAGGCAAGAAAGAAGACTTCAAATCCAACCATTCAGCCCCCTATATGTTCCTCCTTGGGCTGACAATATATTGATTTCGGACTTGTTTTTACATCATTAAAAACCTTCCTCCTTCTTTGCCTTCTACGCTCCAAAGTTTGTTTCTTTATTTTGGGCTTGTTCTGTTTATTTTGCAGAGATCTGGGGCCAGAGTTTGGGGCTCAATGTTAGAATGAAACCACAGATCCCTCAATTTTCATCTGTTTTCCTTTAATCTTTTGCTGTCGCTTCATTTCTATCCATTTTTCACAGGCCGCAGGATAAAACTGAACTTCTAAGCACAGATTTTCAGGCAGTAAAGAAGACTTGACCCACGTTGCCAACCACCATTCAGGACCCTCCCTGCTCCCACACTAATAAATCAAGCCCCCCAATATCTTCCTCCTCGGGATGACGTCAGAGAATTGAGTTTTCCATGTTGCTCTCGGCCTCCACAGCAACCGGGGGTGACACCGCCCTCCCCCTTGACCCGACCCGAGGGAGAAACTCTTTTTTTTCCCAACAGGGGTATTGTTCCCCACACTTGAATGGATTGCCCTCTAATTCATGTCGGCGTGGATGACGGTGCACAAAAGCCAAGGAAGCCGGGCTCTGAGGTGTGGAACAAAACCAACAGAGTTGTAAAGCCACACATGCTGAACTAAAAGGGCATCAGGTTCCGTTAGAGAATCCACAACAAACACCAGAACGCTGCTTCTTACTCCAGACAGAAAAATACCCTCCAGACATGTTGGGATGTACTGTAAAGTAGCAAATCTCAGACTTAACACTGACAAATGTAATACTTATGTGCTTGTTTACATATTCTTTGAAAAGACTGTTTCTGATTTAAACCAGTCATGACCATTGAGTAGTGTTTTAGGAAAAGCTCTGGCTGCTTTTCTTACATGAAAACACTGCAGGAAACTTAGATTTTTGACTTAATATCAAAGTTAAGTGTCTGAAAAAGCAGCATTTTGTCCTTGAATACTAAAAAAATACTGTATCAGTGTTAATATTTAACAAAAAAAAACAGCTACACTCAAGTCATTGACATTAAAGGTCTCTGTCATTAAAGGCACATTAAATGTCCACTGTATGACAACTACAAATCTTCTTGCATTGAATTAAAGTACAAAAAACACAAAAGTTAATATAAAGAGTACCATAAGGTGCAAAAAAGATGCCTTAGAATGCAAAATCCTTCATTTCCTGTTCTAAATGATTCAGATGAGCCTCTACAACACAACACTTATGTGCTTGTTAATATATTCTTTATTTGGGTTTAAGCCAAAGTTATCTCAAACTTTAACATGCAAAAAAACACTTAATGAATACAGTAATCTGTACTTACTGTAGTTCTGTGAAACATTTGCTAAATATTGATCTTCATTCAGGATTTTGTCATTGACATTAAAGGGTCTCTGTCATTAAAGGCATGTTAAATGTTCACTGTATGACTATTACTGATCTTCTTGCATTGAATTAAAGTACAAAAACACATTAAAGTAAAATATAAAGAGTACAATAAGGTGTAAAACAGACATCTTTGAGTACAAAATCCTACCTTTTCCAGTGCAGATTAGTCTCTACAACACAATACTTACGTGCTTATTTGGGTTTAAACCTAAACTACGACCACTGTAAGCAGTATTTTTTAGGAAAAGTTCTTTTAAAAAGTAAACAAAAAGCTTGGAAGTTTGGCTGCATTTGTGTTTTGTCTATATATCAAGGTTAAGTGACTGAAAAAGCAACATTTTGTCCTTGAATGCGACAAAATACTGTATCTGTGCTAGTATTTAAAAGAAAAATCGAACTATATTCAAATTTTAATTTGCAAAAACAGACACAATAAATACACCAATTTGTACTTAGATTTTGGCAATTAGTGCTCTTCTATATGAGTAGAAAATCAACATTCAGGGTTTTGTCATTGACATTAAAGGGTCTCTGTCATCCAAGACACATTAAATATCCACTGTATGACTATTACTGATCATCTTGCACAGAATTAAAGTACAAAAAACACTAATGTTTATATAAAGATTACCATAAGGTGTACAAAAGACACATTAGAGTACAAAATCCTTCATTTGGTGTTTACATTTTACTCTTTTACCTCACCTGCAATATTGCACAATAAATGCCTCACAGCTTATTTACATCTCTCACTACTTACTTGTATTTTTATATTTCTGTATTGCATTTTTTTCCAGACATTGTCCTTGTTTTTATACATATTTATGTCCAGTATGTTGTTTGTATATAATGAAAGAAGCCACGTGCTGTTGTATAATGACACTAAAAGCAGATAGGGACATTCTGAGCTCTCTGACAGTCATGTCAAATGATGAAATGATACAGCCCAGTTGTGCACATGATGTTTCCAGGATGTTTTCGTTGCCAAGACACCGCAAAGCAACAGAGTCGAGGCTTAAACTACAACAAATGATGTAATTCTGGCTTCTGCACTGCAGGACCCTCTGGTTGTCACCAAACACACAACCTACGGCCGCTGTGAAGGTTAAAATCTCGCTGCTGGGCTAAAATAAAATGCGCTCCGGTGACTTTCCACAGCAGAGTTGAACATCCACGCACACACACGATGCGGTACCGTCCCGCCTCACTTACCGGCCGGAGGGAGGAGAGGAGAGCGGCTGGTCGGGACGTCGTATTCCGTCGTTGGAGTTATTAGTTGCTGGTAGTTTCCAGAGGAGGAGGAGGTCTGCTCGGCTGCGGGTCTCCAGGTGAGCTGACGGCGTCCTGGAACGAGCTGCGGCACCAACAGCGCGGGGCCGAGCAGCGGGCAGCCTTCCTCGTCCGTGATTGGTCCAGGTGGAACAGGCGCGTTCACGTGTCCGCTCCTACCCCTGCGCGCCACTGGTGCAATCACAAGTCTGCAGCCGGGAACGAGCAGCTCAGGTGATGGAGAGTAACCAAGTAGCTTTACTCAGGGACAGATTTGTATTACTTTTATTATTGTATGAATATTATTTATATTTATTATTATTACATTTAGTGAGTATACAGCCATAAATATCTGGACATTTGGGCTCTGTGCACTCTTACAATAGGTCTGAAATGAAGCAATCAAGATTTGCTTTAAGTATAAAAGTTACTAAAATTAATTAAATAAAAGTTAACTGAGTAGATTTACTCAGGTGCAGATCTTAATTACTCAAATGCATCTATTATGTGAATATTAATTATATTTCTGTGTGAGTATACAGTCATAAATATTTGGACATTGACATAATTTTCAGCATTTCGTCTTTGTGCACCACCAAAATGGATTCAAAATGGAACAGTCTAGATGTGCTTTCAGATATAAAAGTTAATAAAATAAATCAAATAAAATATAACTAAGTAAATTTACTCAGGTGCAGATTTTAATTACTTCACTGCAGACACACATATGCTTATGCATCATTTTCATATTGCTAATGTCTTATTTTGTTTTGTTGTTTTGTACATTTCTGGGGCTTAAATAAAGTTTACTTTCAACACAAATCCTCATGACTTTTTCTTGATTTTAAGTCAATTTGACCCTGAATAGAAGAGGTGTCTCATGTTAATTTATCAGCATCACTGCATAAATAGAAAAAAATGTAAATGTAATTTAAAAAAAAAAAAAAATCTATGTCATGTAAAACTATTGTATTCTATATGCTGCTATGTTGCAGGTAAAATTGACCCATTTTAATGTAAAAAAAAAAATCTAAAAAACTATCTAAAAAAATTGTTAAAAGTATTTTTTGGGTATGAAACTTCTTCTTCTTGGCTTAATAGGTGTAAACAACATATAAATGGTTCATTTCACATATTTGCAAACCCACCTTGAACAGAAGAGATGATTAATTTATCGACATCACTCCATAAATAGAAAAAGATTCAAAATGTAAAATAATAATAATAATAATAATAATAATAATAATAATAATAATAATAATAATAATAATAATAATAATAATAATAATAATAATAATAATAATAATAATAATAATAATAATAAATGTCATGTAAAGCTATGGTATTTTATATGTGGGTCTTTCCAATGTACATTTTAAAATTTTCAAAAAAGTGCATTTTTTAATGAAAAATGAGTGAATTATCATCATGAACCATGATCTGTGAGAGGTAAAGAACACAACTGCACTAAATATTGATAGAAATGGTTAGTAATGGAATTAATAATGATTATATAAGCAATTTTTATTGGGAATTTTTGATTTCTGACACTTTTGGATAATTTAATATGACCCAGGTCAGATTGAAATGAACATAACAGAGGGTTAAGGGAGCAAAAAAAAAAAAAAAAAAAAAACCCTGAAAGTCTGCACTTAGAGCACATCTTGATTGTTTCATTTCAAATCCATTGTGGTGGTGGACAGAGCCCAAATGTCCAAATATTTATGGACCTGATTGTAAGTCATAGTTTCTGTACCTTTACTAAAAGTTAACTTCAGTTAAATTTTGAATTCAGGTCCATTGCTTGTAACAAAGTAAGGTTGTGATGTGTTAGTAATACTCTTAATTTAAAATAAATTTAATTTATGATGCTGAGGACTTCTACTTTTCCCAACACTGGGATGCCAAAATGCTCAATCCATTTTAAGCTAATTTAGACTTTTACACCTTTGGATCACTGAGGACAGTATTGAACTGCTACTGTCGTCCCAAAATATGTCAATTTCTTTACAAAAAACAACCTTGATGATATAAAGGATTTTACACATCATGAGAGGTTTATTAATCTTATAATTGCTTCCCTTCATTCTGCTTTTTGTTTGCTTTTTGCTTCAAGTACTCTTAAATTGTTAAAAAAAAAATAAATCTGATTTTCTGTTGCCTCTTTTGGATTAAAAGATTTCTCCCACCATGTGATAAATAATCATGTTTCGTGATCACTAAAGGTTGTAATAAATTAACAATTAGGATCATCACATAATAAGAACACAAATATTGCAGTGTCTTTATCAGAACTCTTGATTTGGATTAAACAGTGTTCGACATACAATATAGATTAAAGAGCGCTGTGTTAAATGTGCTAGAGACAGACTGCCTTTTAAGTTAATCTACTAATTATTCAACTATTGGATGTATTTCGTAATAATAAAACAGTTTGTAAGATATTTCCACTAGACAACATTGCATTGTACTTCCTGTCATGTGCATTTTTCCACTGTCTTAATCATTATTACCTATTTCTTGTAAATCTGGGCACTGTGTTCATTCATTTCCACTGAAAAAGTTTTTATTCAGCGATTCACTTGATGGACAGATAAAACACGCCACCGAAGCTGTCATCACCATCCTCAGAAGTTTTCCTGAGGATTATCCACATCCTGCCTCTATACCTGAGGGTGTGGTGGGGTTGTGTTTTTGAAAAGGGGAATCTGAGAGCACCTGGAGTAAACTCATGACCCATCGTGTCAACTACAGCAGTTTGAATCCATCTGTCAACAGTCAGTTCAATAAACCCAAAGGAACAAACTGACAAAACACAGGATGGGGCATGACAGGTTACTTCAAAAAACAATTCTTCTTCTTGTAAATGCTCACAAGGCAAATCAAAAGCATCTTTTTTTTTTTTTTTTTTTTTTGCTGAAGCCTAGTTTTCTGTGCATCACATTAGTGTCTTTAATTTGCTTCGTATTTCTTTGTTGGCTACTTTTAATACAAGACCCTGATTTATAAATAAACTCTGGACACACATATGGAAAATAAGTTTTTTTATTTTCCCAAAGAGGTTACACAACATTCAGAATCTTTTTTAACTCAACATTTGTTAATGTTTCATTTATTATAAAGGCAGACACCCGCTAGTACGCTGCCGCATCATTCTGTGGGTCTTCAGGAAAACGAAGCCGAATGGCAGCATTGGTCGTACTAAAAGATAAAATAGAGATTACAAATATATATATCCATCTATTTCAAGGAAACAATAGATTGTTGTATAAGATTCACTCTCAAACTGATATAATGAGCCTTAGGAAAAGTACAAATCCATAAAGTGAGGACACGACAGCTGATTATCGATACCAGCGTACACAAGTCCCCTTTGAAAAACATAATTTTATATAAGCCTAATGATGGAAACTTGTCTTTCAAATTTACAAAAGACAAGTTAATTGTATTTTGGTTTACACCTTACACATCATACAAAGGTTTTTTGTAATTAGCCTCAAATGTGCATATGTGCAATATGGATAAATATCTTCGAGAACAGCAGAATAGAATCAAATAGACTTTCTCGAGTAGGCTTTTAAAATGCAGCTATTATTTTGTGTTGTGTTTTAACATGTAAAGTTGTACAAGGTCTATGTGTAATTCATTCCGCGGTGTGTTTGTGCATTTGTGTCTCTTTCATCAAGACGCAGAACTGAAATCTGGTATCTAGAGCGCAAGTTTTCAATAACATGAGAAAGCGTGGAGGAGACAAGAAGGGCAAATTCAAGAAATCAAGGCACATTTAGTCACATAAGGCTGGTCCTTCATCTTCTCTGGAATTTAAGAGATTCTTTTCTGTCATACACCATGAATGGATGGCAACGAAACAGGGAAGCGTAACGCTGATTGGAAGTAGCATCAACATAAATGCATCACAACATGGAGGGCTTGTCATGAAGAGCCAAAAAACGTGAGAGCATTTTTGTTTTTGTTTTTTAAAGGAGTGGGGTTTTAGCTTTTTTGGGGGAAAACACTTTGGTTTTGCAAGGCTTAATAGAGAAGATGGATGCTCATGCGGTTTCTGTTAGGTGGTCACAGTAGTCAGGAATCAGGAGGAAGACGCTGGTCTGGCTCTGCCCAAAGGCACGTAAACTCTCCGGAAAACCACAACTAGATTTCTTACACTTTGGCTTTTGTATTATTGAGCTTTAGGCAGATACTTTAACCGGTGGACAGAGTCAGGTTACCTCTTTCCTCCTGTTTTCAGTCTTTATGCTAAGCTAAGCTTAAACAGACTGCACAGACAGAGGAGTACAGATCATCTCATTTAAATCTCAGTAAGAAAGTGAATAAGAAAGTCTATTTCCCAAAATGTCAAACTGCAATCTTAATCAAGAGTTTGCTGGTAAAAAAAAGAAAAAAGAAAAAAAAAAGCCACAAGTGTAACTGCAACTTTGCACCATTTATCACATGGATATCATATCAAATTACAGAAGAATTTATGTTGAAAAAGAAGCTTCCTGATTCGACTTCTATAAAGATTTCATCCCAGTCACCTGATAAACAATTTGAGTAAAAATGGCAGTCGTTTGGATCCCATAGCTGCCCTCAGAAAGCCAACATGTCCACCGTGCTGGGATGCAACATTCATACGCTGGAATACAAAAGGCCATTTAGAGTTTCCAGATGTATTTACTGCAGCAATTCCTGTTCAACAGACCCGTTGAACAGTCTGAAAGTGCGTTTGCCATGATTTGAAATAACTACACAAAAGAAACAAAATGATACAACACCAAAAGTAAAACGGAATGTTGGAGTTTGTTTTGTTTTTTTCCTTTCTTTTGTGCATTTTTGTTAAAAGACTGACAGTTCTGAAAGTTTGAAAAGTGGTGACAGTAGAGTTAAAGAGGAGGGAGGGGGAAGTTTCCTGTAGTTTCCATGGAACAAGATTTGGGGAGTGATTAGTGCTCTTCCAGCCAGGATGGACTGTCGCCGCCCGGCATTTTCAACTTGATGTGGAACTGCTTGAGTGTCTCTTCCAGCTGCTGTTGGTTTCCAGCGTAGTACGCCGCTATGGCGTTGTGGAACAGGATGAGCTGGTTATGCAATACCTTCACCTGGAAAGCAAGGCAAGGCAGGTTTATTTGTATATATAGAACAGTTCATACACAAAGCAATTCAAGGTGCTTTACAATGGCAAAGAAATACATTCAGCACAGAACTGACCATTCAGCCTGATATTCTTTGAATCATTAACATTAAATGCAAATGAACTATTCAGTGATTTTTTACTGCAAATGGCATACTTTTCATTTCGTCACATAAAACGCAATTAAATCTAACAAGTCTTTACCAAAATCACTCTGCCTTTCCTAACTGAAGACCATATAAAATGAAGAAAAAGCCTGACTGGAAAAAAAACTTTCGGGAAGACTAAACATATTTAGGTTCATTTGAAACATTATATATTAGTCTATTAAATGCTGGCTGTAAACTTCCAAATTGAAAACATGTAAACAGGAAAATAACATTAACAGTTGCTTATTCAGAAGCACAAAACATTGTGGGTCATATGAATCCGTGAATCACTCGTTTTTTCAGCAAAATCAAAAAATGAAAAAGGTCGTGGTTTTCTTATTTCAATTTTAGACTCGGTTCAAAAATATGAAATGGAAAAACGAACTGAACTGAAGAAACAAATTTGGATTTAAGATTTGTCGGGTTAATGAGCCCCGGTTTATTTGCCAATTGAAAAACGAAAGAACAAATGATATATGGATTGAAAAGACTCAGTGCATATTCAAAACTGTGGTTTTGATCATCACGAAAAAAGAAAAACATTATACTGTGATCAACAGCGCTGGTGGGTGGCATCTTATTGATTTTAAGAAAGAGGCTGCAGGCCAGTGGAAATTTGAACGCGGGACGCATTTGGCCCCTGGGCCGACTTTGGGCATGCCTGATCTAAGAGAAAGCTGTAGTACGCAATATTGTTTTCCTGATTTAAAAGAGCTGACAGTTTGAGCAGACCTCAGGTGTTCAGGAAGTTTGTTCCACAGATGAGCAGAATAATAGCTGAATGCTGCTTCACTATTCTTGGTTCTCGTTCTGGGAACTCACAGTAAACCTGCCCCTGATGGCCTGAGGGCTCTGGATGCTTCATATGGGCCTAATAAGTCAAGGATGTATTTTGGTTCAAGACCATTCAGAGCTTTCTAGACCAGGAGTAAGATTTTGGACCCTATCCTTTGACTAACAGGAAGCCAGTGTATTGATTTGAGGACCAGTGTAGGAGAAGGAAAAAAAAAAGGACCGAGATGAAGGCACTGAATTGAAAGCCATGTTGTTGGCGAGTCGAACTAGTATTTGACCAACCTTGTTCTCTTCCAAGAACTTCAGCTTGACAGAAAGGTCGTTTCGCATCCTCTCATACTTCTCACGGTGGATTTGGAACTGCTGCTGGGACTGTTCGATCTTCGGCATGGTGTTGGCGTCACGTGGCCCCAGATTCAGCTCCTCCAGATCTGTACGGTACGCATCGTACTCCACCCTACAAATGTTCAATATTTAGAAACCACACCGGAAATATGTGAAATGTGTGTTGCATTATCTCACGTAGGAACAAACATGCTGAAAAAAAACTGTTATCTATATCATAAACTGTGTGATATATTAAACATATATTTTTTACCAGTTCATTGGTGAGCAAATGCACTGAAATTTCATTTGACTGTGCACTAACTAGTGTATGTTATGAATGACAATAAAGTGGCTATTCTATTCTATTCACAGCAGCACATGCAACGATTTTTAGAAATTTTACATCCAGAGTAACTCCTGAGCATGTGAAATTTTCGTAAAAAATTTAATGGATTTGTTTAAGAGTATAGGATGTGTTTATAAGAGTGTGGGGAGGGTTTATAAAGCCCTAAAATATATATAAATAATAAAATAAATATAAGGTCACTACGTCGTGGATTTTTATCTGTCCGGGGGGTTCTGGAACCTAACCCCCCACAATAGACAAGAGACCACTGTATATACAACAGACAATAATTTACATTTTAAATGACAATGAAAAAATACTTTTTTTTGCAGCCAAATAAATAAAAATGACAGCAATTTATTCTTAGTTCAAAAGGCAAAGATAAAGCCAATAAACATTTGCTGCAGTTGAATAAACTTTGTGAAAAACACAAAGACGCATGCAAACATTACCTGGCGACTTCATACTGCTTGATATTTATCATGGTGTCTTCGATTGTTTTGTCCACAAGCGTGTTCACACTAGAGATGAAGAAGTTGATGGCACCCAGCAGCGTCTCCCCATTTTTGGACAAAAGCTTTTGGGTGTCGGCATTGTAGCTAAACTCCTCCTAAAGAACACAGTCCAGCAGGTGTGGACAAGTATTAGTGCTTACAAAAACTGTGAGAGCAAACAACGAATGTTGCTGATTATTTATTGAAGTAAACATGCTGTGATGAGGCCAGAATGTCCACAAGTTTAACCAACCTACATTCTTATTCACTCTGAAAAAAGTCCAGTTAACACATAACAAAAGCTCAATTAATACCATAAATCTGTAGGAAAAAGAGTACATATCACAATAAATATATCTGTTTTTGTTATTTACCCTACGCTCTCATATATAAATGAGGTGGACTAAATATTAGCCTGTAAAACCACAAGGACCAAAAGCTGCAGCCTTCAAAATGACTGTATGAACACCTCAAAAAAATGTAATTAGGGCTGTTATAGATTTAATTAGTTTTAGTAAAGTTCACCTAATAAACTGGCAACTCAGTGTACAAATTAGTACATTCATTATTTAGCATACTATATTAATTCATATAATCACTGTGGGCTCATTTTTCACTACAATATAAAGTCCTGCACCTCTATGGAAACAGAACTACTATGGCTAGAAGTAGCAAGAACAAAAAAAATATTTTGTGTTGTATGACACAATTATAACTCCATAAATCATTAAAAAAAATAAATAAATAAAGACGAATTCCTAAAAACAAACTGGAAAAAATATGGAATCAACATGTATAACGTTTTCCACAGGTGTCACCAATACTAGAAAAAATGGTGGCTCTACATACTATACATATTGTAGTACTTGTCTTCTATCTGCTCTGTGTCAACACAGCCTGCAGTTCAGCCCAGTTCAACTGAAAACTCCCGAAATTATCTGACAGTGGCTTCTCAGTTGTGCCAAGGAGAACAGAATTTGGATTTTTATTCCATTTTCTGATTAGTCTGTTTTATATCTTCAATCTAGCACTTTCAGATTTTGCCTAAATGAAAAGTGCATAACAAATAAAATGTATTATTATTATTGTTATTATAGTGCAAATTTATTTTGGTAAATTTTCAAATTAGACATATAGAATAAGCATATTTTAACTAGATGTATTTTATCCTGTTGGGGAAATTCAAGTTACCTAGTAGCTCCTATGAATTTTTCCAACAGAACAAAAGATCACAAATATATATATTTCAAGACTCTCTGTTTTTGCAGTTTCTGGCTCTGGGAAATGGCGTAATTTTGGCAGTTGTTTGAAATATAACATGCTTTTCAAACCTGCTAGTGGGTTTTGTGATTTCTGTGCACTGCAGTCTGATGCTCCAAAAACTTAATGAACAAAAACATAAGACAGCAGCACTAGACACTAATCTCAGGGGAAAACACATATTGACCAGCAGGTGGCTTACAAATCAACACATTCTGTGTATTTTTAGACTCCTCTTTACAGTATATGACCAAAATGGTTGCATTTGTGACTTTTTTTGATAGTGTGTGAGTTAAAATTTCAGCTGGTCGCAGTGTGCAAGGTCACGATGATCATTATTGTGTTGCCCTAACCGGCACTGACAGCTACTGTGTTAACCACAGTGGTGGAAAACAGTACTTTTATAATTTCAATGTACTTACACTTAAAAATGCTTGTGAAATGCACCTCCATGCACTGTTTTTTCCACTCATAGAAAAGAGTGCATATAGAAAATTTTTTTTCTATGTTTAGTCACACACTTGTTTGAGCCCACAGCTACCACAGCCTGCAATGTGGGGAGTTTAGGGAACATGGGTAAATTTTAGTGTCTATCGATAAGAAAATTTTCAGCAAGTGATGCGTTTCGCCTGTGACGAGGTGGGAGGTGCTACCAGATGAGAAAGTCTGTCTGGAGCCCTGTGTATACCACCCAGTCTGGCCGATTTCAACATATCTAAACATTTAGACTCACATGGAGTTCTGGTGACTTCAGGCTGAGGTCAGCGAAGGCGTCGCCCAGCTGCCTCTGCGTCTGCATAATCTGGGACAGCTGACTGGCCAGCGTCTGGGCCAGCTTGATCACATTCTGGTACTTTCTCTTGTTGTCACGGAGCACTTCGATTTGGGCCTCCAGCTCCAGGTCCACGGTCCTCGAGCCCCGACCCAGCTTCTCCGACAGGATTTGCCTGGTACACTGCAGAGGACAGTAGGCTTATTATTAACACAAACAGCTTGATGAAGAAATTAAGCCAATTTAAAAATACTAACAATGACTCCTGGGAGTTTCTACAGCACTCAAGCATGAGAAAAACAGCAGAGAGATTGTGAAAGAGGAAGTCTGGGGCACAGAGTGGAGCCAAAATAATAAAAAAAACAAGAGAGGGGATATCGATCATCTTTGGTTGTCAGTTAGAGGTAAAGATAACTTTTCAGCCAACATCCTAATTAACTGAGAGAAGATAAAGAAGCTGAGAGAACAAGCAGAGTAGAAGGATAAAAATAAAAATAAATCAAGGACAAAGAGGTTTACTTTGTATGTGTTGATGCTCCACTTTCTCACTAGGTCCAGTTTTTCCATGGCTGGGTTCTTTAAGTCATCTGAAAGGACCACCGCTCCACTCTGCAGCTGAGCTTTCATGCCGCCTGGACAATTAAAAGTCATTCACTTAGTGAGCGATTGAGTTATTAGATTTGCAGACTAGGAAGCTGCGGTGAGAAATTAGGCAGGTGTAATTATAAACCAGTTTCACAAGATTGTCTAAAGCTTCAGTGCAATTCGGTATAATTCAAAATGAAAGACACTAGAGGGTGACATCTATGAATATTCAAATCAAATGAGCATTAAAGTTGTATAACAGTTGCAGTAAAAGCGACATAAAGAGCTTCACTGTGTTTGGATGTAGAGGGGAAATGCTGCAAGATATGGAGCTCCAAAACTGGCAAAATGTAGGAAAAGGCTATCAGACATCTAAAAAATACGGTCACTTAAAGAAGTTACTACTGAAATTTGGTTGAGACGATGTTGGGAAGACTTCAGCAAGTGGGTTTTTATGGAGCTTTATAGTGATAATGACTCTGTTGTTTAGCTGCCACCACTATCGTTTACTCTCACTGCTCTCATGAGGAGCTCTAAAAAGCCCACTGTACTCCACCTGCTCAGCCCCAAACGGCAGACAGACACAGTTAATGACTGGCTGCTGAGCATAAACTACTTAGCAGATGGATATTTAATCACAGGGGTTGGTAGAAACTAAAAACAGAGTGAAGACAGAATGAGTATTATACACAATTATTAATGATATTATTGCTGTGCAAATAAATTGCAGGATATGTAAATAAGCAACTGCTTAGAGATGAATTTGTCATATCGGCTTATGTCAACGTAGCATACACAACTTTTTTCAAGATCAGTGTCAACTCAGCAACAGTGGTTGCTTGCCTCAGAATCTTTTGAAACTTTGTAGGAAGGATCTTTGTCATCTGAAACTGACATCTGTCCATTTTTTTAAAGCTGAAATTCCACCATTTTCAGTATTTTATACCCAATGGAAATTTTCAACAAAGCATTCACCAGTTGGAAATTGAATGAGAAACCACTTTCAGACGTCCACAGCTCTTGAAGTATACGTCCTAGAGTCTTCACATTTGGAGATGTTTATAAGTTTCTGGTGGAGAGAATGCAGCAAATTCTGGCAAACAAGCCTTAGTTTCGTGCTTCAGACCTCTGAGACTGGTAGGAATGACGGAATTTGGGATACCAAGAAATGGAGAAATGGAGGCATCATCTACTTGTGTGCAAAGCTTCAACATCCTTCCATGTTGTCATCTGAGGACTGTTTGCCAGAAACTGTTGCATTCTCTCCATTCACCAGAAACTTCTGGACACCTCCTGAAAATGTGAAGACTCTAGGATGTATACTTCAAGAGATGTGGACATCTGAAAGTGGGATCTTGTTCAGTTTCCAACTCATGAGAGATTTTATGAAAATTTCCATTGGGTGAAAAATTATAAAAATGTTGGAATTTTAGCTTAAAATGGGCAGATGCCAGAGATCATTCCTACAAAGTTTCAACAGATTCTGAGATGGATTCCGGCAACCACCTTCGCTGAGTTGACACAGAATGATCCCTATTATAGAACTATACATCGACAGGCTTTGTGAAGCTCACAAGTATAAAATGTAGGTTTTCGTACTCATTTTTTATTTATTTGTATACATTTTCCTCAGCTGACCACCTTTTCCACCACTGTGACAGTTCCAAGGCTTCATAAAGAGATTATATGTGTCAACTTTTGCAAGGACAAAGACTGCAAGCAGGAAACCCTACAGACAACAAATGTTAAAGCAGTTCTCTTAGCAGGCCAAGCAAATATTTACATATCAGGAAGTTGCATTAGATCTAGAAATCTTCAGATTTAGATCTTAGTAGAAATGAGTCTAAAGAATACGTAAAAGCTCATCAGCAGCCCCCGCGAAGCATAAAAACTACTTCAGCTAGCCCAGACTTATGCAAAGGCGAAGTTTGGAGAAACAAACGGGAAGAAGAGAGGTTTGATTCTGAATGGAGCACAGCCTGTGGGAACAAGGAGCAGGTAAGAAACTGATAAATCCAAGAAAAGGTAAGGTAGTTTTAGTTAGTGTACGAATGGTGGTGATTCAGTGCCATCTGATCCACATTCCATTGCTCCAGGGTACCTTTCTCAGCCTGACTATCGCTGTTGGAGCGTGCCAGGCGGCTAGCAACAGCCGAGCTGGGAGCTACAGGTGCCATGGGAGACGTGGGCAGGCTTGCTGACCCTGGGAGATATTCAGAGTTATGATTCATTAGTTTTCAAACCTCCTGCCAGACAAAGGTAAGGGAGGACTTCCTCATTGATGATTTCCTGTGTTTTTCTTTTTCCCATTACTGTCCTCTCTCTCTCCATGTTGTAGGATGAATGTGCTGATAAACAAAAGCCGACCTCAGCCCGTGTAAACAACATGGAAAATAGCCATGGCAACATTGCGGTGAACAGGCTACAGCAGCTCTTGGCTCTATGGGGAGATACCTTATTTGCATTTGTAACAAGACCCATAATGATGAAACGGAGAGGAGGGTTTACAACCTGGAGATCAGAGCAAACTCATCGAATTCAATTGGACGCCAACCTTTTCAAATTCAAATGTCTACCTTTCATATTTCACAGAGACTGCAAACCCAAAGTGGAGCACTGGGAGAGAGAGGTGGTTTGTAAACATCAGAAATAAATCAAATACTGCAACAAGCTGTCAAAGCTTGATAAGATTCTGCTTAGCTGCTGCTGAACAAATAACTGAAAAGTCAGGAAACGGTAAAAATAATGAGAACAGTACAAATGGGGAGGTAAGTGCTCACCTTTGTATGGTCCTGATTCAATGATGCCCTCTGTTGTTGAGGCAAAGTTACTGGAGGAGACACAAGACTCTGAAAGGTTCAAGGACCCAGGGCCGCCAGGGTAAGAGTCCTATGAGGAAAAAACAACAGTTAGCTCTAACTGGACCCAACAGTCAAGTAGAGCAGGGAAGGAGCTTTAATCTAGACACACACTGCCCTACAACTAACTAGTAATTCACCTGTGTAAAAGTGATAGATCAGAATGAACTAAAGGTAGATTTTGACCAACTTTTACTGTTAATAAACCTAATTAAATAAGCTAGATTGCTCCAATGACTAAAAGTCAAACCATCTTACTTGTTTAAAATAAAAGCTATGTTTTTTTCTGAGCTTTAGTAGAAATCAACTGGACTTTTCTTGTACGGTCTTGAAGACATTTCATCTTCATCCAAGAGGCTTCTTCAGTTCTGATTAATGGGGAGATTGTTGGTGGGCCACCTGGTATAACAATAATTTATACATTGAGGTTGTGAGTCCTGATTCGTTAATGGGCCATTAGCCATGTGAGCTGTAGTGACTATAAATTCTGTAACTTCTCATTTGTCAGTTAAAACTGAGGAAGCCTCTTGGATGAAGGTGAAACGTCTTCAAGATCCTACAAGAGAAGTCCAGTTGATTACTACTGAAGCTCCTACCATTATCACAACATGGATGACTGAGAATCTACAAAGATATATTTTTTCTAAAAGGTTTTTATTAAGAAACATCAAAAAAAGTTAAACTGATGGCTGACAGAGAATGAATGTACAGAAAAAAAATAACATTTCAGAATATTTGTGTCATCTGACATATTAAGATTCAAGTCATAAAAACTGACACAAAAAACAATATAAGGCAGAATAAGTTAACAGTCTATAGTCGACATTTCACCAACTTTTGAGGTGGCAACATCAGTAGGATTTGATGTGTGGTGACTTTGACAAGACAAGGTTCCAGTTTTTCCTATTTTGACATATGAAATGCCAACATGGGTCCATGTGGACATTTTGAGTCATTTTTGGGAAATATAAAAGTCATTTAAAAGGCGTTTTGATTGATTTTGAAAAATTCTTTAGTTGTGTTGGAAAGGTTTTATTAGGAGATAGAAAAAAAATGTAAAATTTTCAAATGAGGGTGGTGGTGTGTCCCCAGAAAGTTCCTGTAAATGTATATGTATGGATGGATCCATATTTTCACAAGGCCAAAACAAGGCAACATACTGAAAGTCACCTGGGCAACTTATCAATTCCTGCCTGGCTGAACAAATTTTTCACAAGACTAAATATTAATATTAAATATTATTAAATTCCATACATGCTTATGTTTGACAGACAGACTGACAGTATGACTGTGAGCTATTAGGAGTAAACTATCGAGAAGCACTGCCAGTTCACAGTCAGACTGATGAGAAAGACAGAGCACCCTGAGGTCTCCATCAAAATGACTTCCCCGCAGAAGAAGCTCTTCTTGGCTGTAGTTGCATCACAGCTTCACAGGATTAAATCTATTTTGTAGAGCTACAACGATGTGAATTATTCAATGTAAGCAAATATTTGCTGGTTCCAGTTTCTCTCACGTGCAGATCTAATGCTTTTTGTCACCATACATGGCAGCAAAGTGAATACCTTTGCGATTTTTACTGCTGAAAAAGAAACAACCCAAAACAAATGGAATTTATCTTAATTTCACTGTTTTCTGACACTTGATAGACAAAACCTTTTTACTGATCAATCAAGGAAGTAACGGGCATTATTATTGCCCTTCCAACTTTGCATACTTCTTAATTTGCCCTCCAGGAGTCGAGATGTTAAGAGCTCATATACTGAGCTAATCTAGAGAAATATATTATAATTGACCGATGAAATGCAAATTGTAAAGAAATCCTCAGGTCTTTCAACCAAAGGACTTGGAGGGAAGTTCAGGAAGCAAGTAGACTCGACTTTTAGATCATTTTAAGACAGTTGAGAGCTGTTCTCGAAAGTTTCTAAACAAGCCCTTACCCTCTGAAACACTGTCTCAGGACTCTGATCCAGGTCTCCATTGCTGGTGACTGGGATCTCAGCAGCTGAGCTTCTATGGGAGTCCTCAGCCATTGTGCTGTCCTGCAGCGAGGAGGGGGAGATGAAGCAGGTTAGTGCTCAAAGAAAAGAGAAGTGCACTTTTGGGACTCAACAATTGTGGACTGCCATCTTGTGGACAATGGAAAAAAAATGGGCTTGGGCCAGGACTGGGTGTAACCTGTTCAGTAGAATCATTGAGAGCTTCCACTGTAAAATGATTAGAACAATCTATATCCTGAACATTTTAAACTAGATTACAGTATAAATCAAGAACAATTCGACAAAAAGACAGATTTAATTCACATTGAAGACAACAACACACTATAATGCACTGAACAATTTGATTATTTAACATTGCAACACCTAAACCAAACTGTAGTTACAGGATTTAGATTAAACATGAATCATCCTGTCGCTGGTTCCATCAGAGTTGTCCAATCCCTGTAAACTACTGGTTAATCTGTCCTCCTGCTGTTGATTTCCAAGAGTTCAGTGAGCTTTAAGACACTTACTTTGGACAATTTCACTGTTAACCAGAATATTGAGTTCCTGTGCAAGACACATTTGCAATATCATCTTATGTCGATGTAGTGTAGTTTTTCCTCCACGCTGACTTCTTCCACCTCAGTGAGGTAGACAACATGGATTTCATTGACAGACTGAGGACTTTTTTATCATTAACATATTGCAGGTTAGTATGGAATTATTGGCCTCATGAAGCTCACAAATAGTTATAAATTTATTTAAAATCATACGATACATTTTCCTCGCCTGACCACCTTTTATAACACTGTGGCAGCTCCAAGGCTCCATAAAAAGAATATAGCTGTCAGCTTTTCAAGGACAAAGTCTGCAAGCAGGAAAACCCACTGATAATAAAAGTTAAAGCAGTTCTCTGACCAGGCCAAGCAAGTATTTACACATCAAGAAGCTGTATTAGATTTAGAAACCTCAAGATTTAGATCTTGTCAGGTTGTTCAATGCCATCTTTGATATCTTGTTTAATCCCTGTAAATTACTGGAGAATCCCTCCTACTGCTGATGAGACTGCGTGGAGAGCTCAGTGACAATTTCAGCGTGAACCAGGATATGAAGTTCTTGTGCAACAACTGACATCACTTTGCAACACCCCCCTATTTTACAACACTGCGTCTTTTTAATTACAAAACGCAGCAGAGTGGAATATGTTATACCGATGAGCTGTTACACATACAGACATGTCTTCTGTGTGCAATGAATGTTCACCCCCACCTGTGTTCTACACAAATTATGCACAAAACAGTGTCCTGACCTCCCTAGCGACACTTTAAACACACAATATGCCATCTTTTTGTACCACATCCACATCCGTATCCTCGCAATTACAAAGATTAATGTTATACAGTGTGAGGGCAGCAACTTTTCACTGAGAAAAATTTGTGCTGGAGAACATGCAGGAACTAAAGTCTCCTTACCCTCGAATCGTATCAACAATTATGTGAAAAGTCTTTATAAAAACAACATATAAATCGTGGCTTCCTGTTATCATGATGCAGTGACGCATTGGCCTGTTTAGCTTCACATTTACATGTTGGCTCACAGCAAGCCACAGGGTGGAGACAACAGTTTGTGGCCACATCAGCTTTGTTTAGGCTATAATAACGTGGCTTTGGGGAGGGGCAGGATCAAGATACAGCTGTGCTACTTTCAGTACGTTTTTATGGCCCACTCACTGAGGACTTGGTAACTGGGACATTGACCTAACCATTTCAAACACTCTGCATGCAAGCGTCATGGGGCCCGGCAAGGTAAAGCTGTCTCAAAAAGAGGAACCACTGAATTATCTTAATAACCAATAAATAAAAAATGTGTACTTTTCAGCAAGATCCTTCACTTATGGATCTTGACCACTGCCTAAACAATGCAAGTAGCGACCAGATCACCAGGTAACAGGATCCAGGTGTTGTCTAAACCGTGTGAGTGGTTTAACAATGCGAACAAAACAGTTTAATTCATGGATTTATATAAATAACATAATACATAAAACCTTGCATGTTTGCTTCATTTAATAAACTATATCTGTAGTGAACAACTCCCTGCAGGGATGAAAAGACATAAATTAACTGGACAAATTCCATTAAGTTAAAATATTAATGTATCTGAAATAAGACAATAAAATTCTGAAATTGATAACGGATTGTGCATTTTGCTTTGATTGCAGTTTGTCATTTGATGTTCACAAAGGGTGAAATGTAGTCTTCTCTGTAAAGAATTTGCTGTGTTTGTGTCCCAGAGAGTCAGAACTCAGTTGTTTACGATTTCTGATGTTCTCAACCAGAATATAACAATTTGAAAAACCCCAAAGTATTTCAAAATGATTTCATGTTGCCATGTACGACAAAGACTTTACTTTAATGGCTGCATCATGTGACAGGCATATAAATACTTAAAGGCCATAAGACACCCGCATGCAGGTCGGCCAACAGCACAGATACGCACTGCTCTACTTGTCTAACCACCTACTGCAGATAAGCCAGACTCCTGCCTGATAGTTCACTGTGACATCGGGTGACAACAGATTGTCTGGAAAAAGAACATCTGATTTCAAGCATTTAAAAAAAAAAGGTGTAAATGAAAACAGATTGTAGCCATATTTGCTGACTAGCACCACTGTTGCTGCTGCAGTTCTACTATCCACATATCATGATTTGACAGTCTTTGTGTATCGGAAGCCCTGATGGTAATGGGACTAATTCATTCACAGATGATCACAATGATCACACCCACCACCTGCAAACATTCTGCAGCAAAGCTCTCTTATAATGTCAAACTACTGAAGCACATGGAATAGTTAATCTGCTGTGAATTATCAGGCTATGCAGGGACAAGGTATGGCATGTCACAGTCTGCCATTCCCTACAGATCGGTATCCTGGCTACGAGCTAACATTATGTGAGAGGCAGGGATGGATAATAACAATAGGCTTAATGTCCAATTAGCCATGTCAGCCTAAGAGGAAAGAATCACGTCTTACTTCTCAAACTATGCGAGGACGTGGCACAATCATGATGAAAAGTCTGGCTCAAACTGCAGTAAGGCTGGAAAATCTGGCTCAGAGCAAAACATAAAAACTCGCAATGACTGCTCTGAGTTGCATTTAGGGTTGCTAAATAAAAATGGGTCCAAAAAAAATGAAGCGTTTTGAACTTCACCACTGCAATACTCACTTTATACAAACCGAAGTTTACAAATGCACCGTGCACTTTATGACCACTGCTGCTGTCAGTTTAAGTCTGCTTATTTATTTACTAATTGCTTTAGTTTTTTAGAATTTGGTTCAAGAGGGTCAGCAAAATAAGAATTTAATTGTACAGTATAACTGCCTAGTTTCTGTACATGTGACAATTAACCTCCTGAATCTTTAATACTGGCACTGAGCCTGAACCAGAACATGAATCAACAGCCTGAGGAGTCACACATTCCAGCAGTACAAGAAAATGTGGGACTGACTTGGAATGTTCAGTCAGGAGTCCAAATCTGTCTCACTTACCCGGTCATGTGACCAACGCATGCAGAACTAAAGAGCTGTATGCACAATCCCCTTACAAATAGGAGGAAATTCTATCATTTGCACACCATGCAAACTTTCACTTACAGAGTCTGCGTCAAGCCCAAGAAGGCAAAACCACAGAGAGGTGTATACTTACTGAGAACAGGGATAACAGCAGCAAATAAACCATCTGCGTTATAACAATTCACATATATCTTCCAAAGTCAAAAATAAAAATTATTCTCAGCAATCACTTTGAGAGAAGCCAGCATGAATACAAATAAGAGAAAAATGTATGAAGCCTTGATCATCCGTAAACACATAGGAGCAGCATATGAGTTATTATTAAGAAAGCCACCAAGTGCACCATCAGCACTGAGCAACAGCTACACCAGCGAGCTCTCTGAAAAACTGCATCAAAGCAAGCTGAATCTGAAACACAATTACCAACTAACACAAACACAAAGAGAGAAACACAATCACTTTAACCCAGGTTTATGATGTTGATTATAGCAGATAAAAGCTCCACAACAAAACTGAACCTTATAATAAATTGATTATATAGGAAGGAGACTGCCACCACCACAGCAAATCACAGTCAGAACAGCATGAGCAGGAGCACAGTGAGGAAGAGCTATAGCAGGTTGATTGTTCGAAGCGAAGATAAACATCACCTTTGTTTCAGTGTGAGAGTCTTCACTTTCCTCTGGTGTTTCAGCTCTTTCAACGTGGTGTTCTGTCTCGTCTTCCCCATTGTCTACACTGTCGGACACCCCATTCTCACTCTGAATGCCCCCGTCCTCCTCCTTAGCATCCTTATCACTGACTTCTGCATTTTCTTCATCACTGTCAATATCAACGTCATACAGCACATCAGCTTTGTCATCTCCTCCCCCACTACTGTCTACACTCTCCTCCTTTAATTCCTCACTCAAGCTCTCCTCTGCTTTGTCTGCCTCCTCACAATCCATCTGAGGGTCCTCGGCTGAGGTCTTCCCCGACTCAGCCTCAAGACTAACTTCAGACATACCTGAAAACAGACAGACAGGAAGGTATGAAAAGGTCCTGCGAAGTTGGCTGACTGCTGATTGTGCACTACGATAGCACAATACAGCAGTATTATTAACCTATCTTCGGTTTTTGTCTGTGTACTTTAATGAGTTATTATTGTACTCAAGTCACAGAATTAAGCTTCAGTTTATTTCTGAAAGGTAAATCCCTGTTTACTGCTGTTTAGCAGGTATTTCAAAAATCTTGCTTCCGCAAGGTCTAACTCTATTCCAAAGATGATATCTGGAAATTTTCACATCTTGTTGCTCTTTTTGTAAAAAAAAAACAAAAACCAAGAAAAGTAAAAGTGTGATAATGTGTATAAAAACATCAATAACTGTAAGTTACATTGATATAAAGAAATGCAACTGACATTTTTCCCAGTAGGTGTTGCTAAGATAACCCCAGACACATCTAGTAAGTATTACACATTATTAGACACACATAAATAGTTTGATGTTGCTTTACAGATCCATCTATTTATCTATCTATCTATCTATCTATCTATCTCTCTCTCTCTCTCTCTCTCTCTCTCTCTCTCTCTCTCTCTCTCTCTCTCTATATATATATATATATATATATATATATATATATATATATATTTTCCATTCCCTTGCTTTGTTTGGATTAGTCCAGAAACTCAGACATTTAACTTTTGTGACTTAAATGTACACAAGTGGCAAAAACTGAGGCTATATAAACCAACGCACTTGTAAAACAGTAAAGTGGCTGAGAGGCGATTGTAAGTCCATAGCAATATTGAAAATCTTGAAATCACAAATGTGTTTGAGCAGGTATGCTAAGATTCATACCACTGACATACTGGCACATTGTTTTAATACTCAGTAAAGCAGTCTGATTTTCTCCAGTGTTCTGAAAAAAAACGTTAGGTTAGCTGCATTTGATGTTGATCTCTTTTCAACCCATAAAAAGGAATGTAAATATAAGAAGTCACTTGAAATACTGGAGCAGCTCCCTCGGAAACAGATAAACAGGTGTTAGCTAACTGTTGGTGAAGCCATACACGGGTTTTTAAGCTATCTGCACGCAATTATATCTGTGCTAGGTTTAATGTGGATGCTGATACTTGCACATTTAAGTGTGAAATACCACAGATTATGTCGCAGTGTCTGATCCTTGTCCCTGCTGCAGCATCACACACAGAACTGGCTCTTTGTCCAGGTTAGGTAAATTACCTGTTGCGGTACAGTCACGTGATTTGTGAGGGCATCCAAAAGTGCTAAAAATACTTTTAATGCCACACACTTTGTAAAAGGCAGTTGCTTTTCGATATATTTGGAGAGTAAGCAGTCAACAAACCTCTTCCGTAGCGAGGTCAGTTAGCATGAAGCTGCTCACTACTTTCAGTGAATGTATGAGAGCCGTTGACGTGTAGTTAGCTAACATTAGCTAAACAACAGGTAACACTGAGAACGAGCCGACGGAATACCTAAATAAATTCACTTTAAATGGCTAAAAACAGCTGACTATTTCGCGACACACGCAACCCAGCACCACAAGCGAATGGCGATAATCAAAAGTTTCAGTTTACATTACCTGTCTCCGGCTGCGGCTAACTATTTTAGCTGTGAACTGTTAGCCGTCGTTTTAGTTGACTGAAATCCTTAGCGCCGTGCCGCTCTGGACGCTTTCCGGAAAGGCACCGTGCCGGTTGTTTAACGCAAATGCTGCATAAATATACTAACAATTTATCATCGGTGCTCCTTGGCTCTCCACTAGCACGCCAGGCTTGCTGCTTGAACCCCGGAAAGCCCGATCCACACTGCGGGGCCTCGGCTGTCATCTGAGGCCAACCGCATCATTTGCTGAATGCGCGCTCCCTCTGCTGTTAAAATGTGCTGTTTGCAGTTCTGTTTATTTATTTATTTTATAACTGAGTAAATATATTTACACAAATTTTGAGTAAACAATCGAAAGCAAGTAGACTAATTATGAGGGTTGTTTATTTATTTATTTTACCGTAAATGTTTATTTTAACAAACTTTCTTCTTCTAGGTTTCTACAATGTGATCTTACAAAAAAAACTCAATTTCCCAGAAGCGCCTGGGCGGGGAACGCGCAGTTGCGTACTACGCAAGCTGAAGCTTGGTTGAGGCAGTCCAGACAGAGGCCATATTGGAATCTATGAAGTCGGCTTACACTTTGATGGGACTGAGTGTCTGTCGTTTTGGGGGTCTCTAAATCGTTATCCCGGTTTCTCACCCGAGTGATCGAGCCAGGCATTCCGCTTGAGACTCTGCCAAGTCTGGACGGCAAGTTGTCTCGCCTCTTCCGTGGAAAAAAATGAGTCCAACCGATGCTAAACGGGGGGCTAAACGCAGGAAGAACAAGCGGGGCGGTGGCAGTAGCTGCAGTGCTGTCTGCAATACCAGCGGTGGCAAGGCCGGGGTTGCTTCGGCCCTGGGCTGTGCGGGAACAGCAACACCGGCATCTGTCGTCAATTTTTTAGCACCTGGGAGTACAGGCAACGGGAATATGGGGTCCATCACGGGCTTAAACGGAGAGGTAAGTTGTCACACAATGTTAACCGGTGGATGTCAAAACGGGGGCGACTAGCTAGCAGCGTTATCATCGACACATCTGATTCGGGCCCGAGAATGATGCGAGTGAGGCAGCTAGCTAACTAAAAGTGCAACGTAGCCTGTAATTAACCGGCTTAATTACAGCTAGTGGTGGTTGTTGTGCTCTGTAGAGTGCCGTGCCAGCCAGCAAGCGATATAACCGAGCTATTAAACTAGCCTTATTGTGTTGTTGCGAACTAGCATAAACATTAGGCTAACTTGCTTAAGTCCTGGTCGAATGCTGTGACTCCATCGTTAGCTTAAGTTCCGAGATCGTAGCTTTATCCACATCAACATGGACGCTGCGAAGCTTTATTTGTGAACTAATACACTCCACGAAGGTGGAGATTAAATTAGCCAAGCCAAGATTGTTCTAGAGTACTACTAAGTTCAACACAATCTTCTCACAGGCTGTTATTACACAGATAAACATCAATGCTAGCTAATGCTAACAGTTAAGAACACTAGCAACTTCATCTCTGTCGAGTCTCAGTGTGTTCACTAAGTCACCTTTTGAGGTTTCTGGATTATAAAGCTTTAAGTTTAACTGGGTTGTATTTGCTCAAGGCGGACCTAATCCACCAAACTAACTTCAGTTGTCGAAGTTAACTTTACAGTTGGCATTTAAACAACTTACACTGATACCAAAGGATGTTGTTTTGTTTGTAGCAGATTTATGTTAAATAGATGAGCTCCTAGATGTTGTTAGCCTTCTTGGTCACACAAAATCGCAAATGTAGCCCTCAGTTACTTAGTTGTTCTGCATGGAAGTGTGCTCTCTGTGCTTTAGTGCATATTTAATGCACTCTTGTCACCATTTAGGTAATCAAAGACTTCCACATAGCACATGTGCATATGATGGAGATACACACAGTGCGTTTGTTTTGCTCACAGTAGTAACTACACACGTGTTTGTATGCCTACAGTGGTTTGTCTAATAAGGTTTCATCGCAGGAAAATGCTGTAGTATTGTTTATATGATATTGCCATAGCCATCTATCTACTGTTAAGTTGAATTTAATTCTTGGGTCTCAGTTATCAGTTTAAAATCTGTCATTTTATGCAAACTGTCAGCATGGCTACATACTGTAGACATTTTAGGTAAAGTGAGGAATATGTTTTATTGGAATTTGCATGTGCTCACTCCTGAATATCCAGACTTAATTTATGGACAAATTATGTTGATATTGCAGTCTATCTGCATCCCAAGGCTGGTCTAGCCGAAGTACATGCTCACATGGCCACACATAATGAGTTCACCATAGGTCCAGAACAAAATCAGCAATACTGACAGGTGGTTCACTTTTAACTCCTTCTTATTGCAAGTTTTACAGGCTCCAATTATTCAGCCAAATAAGTGACAAATGGTCAGTCCACTGTAAACACCGAGTTGTTTCTGTCCCTCAGGTCAAAGTGAACAACAGTGTTACACCACAGTTTACAGAAGGACCAGTGAACGCTGACTTCTCCGGAGTCCTTCAGGTAAATTTACATCAGGTTTTACAGAAGTTCATCGAACAGCACTTAAAGATTTTTCTCACAAAATCCTTTCCCATTTGCCAACGAATTTACACCTGATGGCAGAAATGTAGGTTCAGTAGATGAGGAAGTACGCTCCCAGATTTGATCTGATTTGCTAATTTCTTGGATTTTTAATGTATTTAAAACATTCAGTGTCTGGGGTTACACAGTCATCACAAATCTCAAGCATATTCGGTTCTTATGGGACTTGCTCCAAATACAGTTATTCTTTCAGCAACAGCAGCCCATCAAGATGCTTGAACATTTGTATTCGATCTGCACATCTGAAGCACAATGGCAGCCTTTCTTTTAGGAGTAGTAGGATTTAGTGCTGATAATTCTGAAGCAGCTTTTAGTTTCATTGTGCCATATTTTTAGTAACTGTTATCAAAACATTTGCACAAGAGGTAGAAAAAAGCATACAACATGAACTTTATAAAAAAGTATGTCTTACTGCTGTGAATAATGAGCTGTGCTTGCGTATATACAAATTTCTGTCATAGGTAAAGTTACATGAGGCAGTTACATCAGTCTGTTTGAGAGTTTATACAAAAGATATTACCATGTGCATCGCTAAGTTTGTCCAAATATGATGCCACATTTACATGCAGAGTCGTGAACACTGAATAGGGCTGTAAGTCTGATTTTGTGTTTGTGTATCGTTCAAAAAAGCATTTTATTCAGCACACAAAATAATACGCTCCAAGTTTGTCGAAAATATGTCATGTGGCTGCTGGCCTGAACTACCTTATGTTTTTGTCACCACACCTGGTTGGTTTTTTTTTTGTTATGTTATAAACACTGCTTTTGTTCAGGTGATAAGAAATTACCCCGGGACAGGCAGCACTCACATTATGATAATTTTTGAAAGTTCATTGTTGTAATAAATTGTAAGCAGAAACTTATTGTATTGAATCAATCCATGAACTACTTCGGTTGTTGTCTAGTTTGATCTTTGCAATATATCTACATACGCTTGTGAACATTGTTGTCGGGGGGGATTGACCAGCAGTTGGACTTACTGCTCTGCTTTTCGGTGCTTCACTTATTCAGTCAGAATATACCACTGCTGCAGGAGTGGGTGAAGCTGAGTAACCCACAGCACCCACAGATTCAGAATCTCGTGGGATCAACTGATACACCTATAAAATGTAATTGAAATGGATTCAAAGCAATCATTTTTCAAAAATCCCAAAGCCGTCTTACTCTTTGATAAATACCATCAATGTGGATATCATTAATTAAAGCTTCTGGCTGCTAATTATGTGTTTGTGCTCCTTTGTGCTTCACTGACTGACGGGGCTGCACATGAAGAAAAGGTTTCAGTGATTTAATGGAGTGCAATGGGCCTGTTTAGACAGCTGGTGTACCTGGAGTCAAGTGGGTCACAAAAGATTAGCGTCTGACCTGAGTTAATATATACTGGATTGTTTCCAATGTAGGAATCGGTGTTGGCAAACTTAAATTTTCCTTAAAAATTAAAATGTGGCGCATTATTTTTAGAGATAGGGTTTCATTTGACAATCTTCACCGGGTAACATAGTTAGATATTCATATTTTTCTGTGAAATAGAAAGTAAAATGTGAGTATTTACAAGTACTCACAGTTTCTTCTTTTGATTTAGCTTGCTATTTTGAAAAGCAATCATACAGCAACTTAATGCAAATGCTAAAGTGTGTGTGTACCTCACTGTATTTTTTTTCTCTCTCACTTTCTTCCTCCAAATGTACCCACCACAGACCCCATTCACGTTTGGCCTGAACCAGCGAGCGCCCTACACAGCTGGTGATCGCTGCCTCCTATGCCGATGTGAGCGTAAAGACAGTGTCGTGCCTTCAGAGACAGGCATCTCAGGCCAGAACGGTACAGCACAGCCCGCCAAAACACCCAGTGCCCTGCAGCTGCCTCTGTGGGTGTGCTCTGACTGCAGGCGCACAGTGGAGAAGGAGGACAGACACACTGCTCTGGAGCACTCGTTGGGGGTAAGACGCTGAAGAGATTTTAACATTAACATAAGTTTGTGGCTGTACTGAAAGGGCTGTGTCTCAAATCCTCCAGTTTCCACAGTTCTAACAGTATCTATCTCTGCACCAGTGCCACATATCTGCAGTTAGACTCTCCCAGCTGTCTTTCAGTGGATGATGCAGCTCTTAACTTCTGGTTCTTTGCCAAAATGGCCCAAACAGATGCAGCAATCATGAACAGCAGCTGTTGCTGCAAAGACAATATAATGGTGAAAATACAATAACTTAATTTATGGCTTTGCTGTGATTTAGCCAACTAGATAACTGCGTCTAGCTGCTTCCTCTTCACATTTGCAATTTGTCACGTTCCTTGAACAAACAATGTTGTTGTGGGTCAATACAGCACACAATGAATGCATACATGGTTATTTCATTAAACCTTTTCAGTTTGTCTCAAGTGCAGCATTCGGTGATTATTTATTGTCAGAAAACTGAAGTGATTAATCAAAAAAGTAGCTGGTAGAATAACTGATCTTGAAGATGACTGAGTTTGCAGGCCTACTCTCAAGTATATTCCTTTCTTTTAGATGGTTTCTAGTTTGCAGTTGGTGGATTCCTTCACACATCAGAGTGTTACTGTAAATGTCTTCTCAGGGTTATGTTGTATCGACAACATGATGCGTGTGAAGGCTCTAACTGCTTCATATAAAGAGCTTCTTTATGTTGGACTGCCCATGATGTGTGCTCAGCTTGAGTCTTTGTAAGAACAACACGAATGTCACTGTGGAAAAATCTTGTGATTCAACATGTTTTTCCACTGAAATATAAAGTCGCATTTCTTCTTTTGGGCTGCATTTATAAGGGTGTAATTATTGGTTGTAATTACTAAAGCTGTTGGGTATTAACGAGTCCTGAACAGAGTCTAAACTTAAAAAGGAAGTGAACCACCTTTATTATCTCTTTTGCAAACAGTTGTTTTACAGGCTGATTTGATTTGCAAAAAAAAAAAAACCTAAGAGATATTCACTGTATTCAAGAACTACCTAATGCAAGATACTGTTGTCGCAGCTTCTATATTCGTGCTGTCATTTATTGATACTGAGCATTAAGGTACATTTTGGGGTTATGACTTTATCCTCAAATAAACATTTTTACCAGTCAGAGGGAATGTTTACTCATCTCTGCTAATCCCATTTTTTAAACAGGATTTATTTGTGGCATATTTGACTGTACGTTTATATATATATATATATATATATATATATATTATAATTATATATATATATATATATATATATATATATATATATATATATATTTTAAAAAAAGTCTTATATCCAAATGTAGACTTAAGCTGACCAGTATTAAGCGTGATTGTTGTATTTTAACTCAAAATTACATTGTAGTAGTCCCAGTGTCTTTGTAGAACTGGCTCCATTGTAAATGTTGGTGCTTTGGCCTTGGATGTTGGGTTTAGGTTTGGTTTCCTCATGAATGTATTGTTCAGTTGAATGTAACCGGAGGGCTGTACTATGCTGACTCATAGCATCATATCCTGTTGTCAAGAAGACCAAGTAACTGGAAAACTTTAATGACGAAGCAGCTGTAGAAAGGATGCTTTTAATGTCTCTGTGGTCAACATTTGTTGTTTCTACACATGCTCTGTAAATGAACTGACTTGACTTGACATATTTACGGCGGAGGTCTAATAGTCGTAGTCACTGATATCAGCAGACATAGTGCTGTTTGTCTCTGCTAACTGAAACTTCTGACAAATTTAGGAGGATTTGTGCCTGTGAACCATTTTTGAATTTGCAGTGGAACAAAGGGTAAAATGAAAGATGTTTGCTAAAGTTGTGTGAGTCGTAAATTATATAGATACATAGTTGGTATTATGCTCACATAAACCTATTCTGACAGAGGCACAAGGCTTGTTCCTTGAATTGGCTGGTTCCATCCATCATAATAGGACATTTCTGTCATGGAGATATATAAAAAATAATATTTAAAAATGCTTTGTTTATTAATTTGTTGAAATGTATATTGTGACTTTTATATGACCATCCTGCTTGTTGTTTCTGGACATCATATGGTGAAGGACACTCACATAACCATAAACCTTCATTTGTCAGCTCATAGTATGTCTACTTTATTGGCCTTGTAGCACAGTAGAAAGGAATTCTGATGTCTAGCAATTTCCAGACCTCTTTGACCAACCGACCCGCTTTATAAAGATAATCTTTCTCAATGAGCCATAGTGAGAGAGAATCAGTGAAATCACAAAAAGTAGCCTTAATTACAGAGAGTAGATTGAGATTCACATTATTTGCCCTATTTTAAACCTGCTAAACATTTCAGTGTGTGTTGCTCACATGTTTTGTCTTTTAGACTTTAGAAATCAAATTGTGATACACATTATCATCTTCAGTGTCTCTGATTTACCAAACAACACCAACATTTTTAAGTTTCTTTAATACTCCGAACACGATGCGTCTTCAAGTGATGTTTGTCATATTGTCCACAGAGTCAGGACTTTCTTTTGCACATGCCTGTGGGTAATGGAAACCTGGGCCAGGAGGCGGCCACGGGGGACAGACTGACCACTGCTGCGCCTACACTACCCATGCTCCCTGCCCCGGACCTCACTGCACCGATGCCTGCTGATACAGTATGCAGCTGTGAAGCCTGCAATGAGAGGCGGTCAGTACAGATCGATTTACTCCAGAGTACATTTACATTTTACATTTCTGCTTAGTGAGTTTATTCTTTGTGCGTTTTAATGAAATCTTCATGAATTTATGGAAAATGCAGGGAGATCTCTGCTGAGTCAGAGAGGGAGTCGCAGCAGCTGCAGAACCACTGGTCAGAAGTTCGCTATTTGGTGCGGTACATCTACCGACAGACAGGAACTCCACTTGCAGATGACCATGACCAGCCACTCGAGAGAGACAAGGAGGGAATGAAGGAGCTGGTGGACAGGTATTACCAAGAACAGCGCCATCTTATTTCTTTCTATAATCCTTTATGGTCTGTTTTCCACTAGAGGTCTCTATTGAGTTGTAAAAGCCTTTGTTGATGCAGGAAACAAGCTTCTCCAAAAACAATCAGAGGCGTGAGAGCCTTTGAAAGCTATGATGTCAACAATCTGAACCTGCTTCCTCTTTTAGAGTAGTCAGACAGGTTAAAAGGCCCATAAAAGAGCATATTTACTTTGTTAATGGGATGTTTACCTGTTGAAACAATACGTTGAACCATGACGTGACTAATTCAGGAGTCATTGTAAACCAAAGAAGATTAAGGAAAGAAATCCAGATTTATTGTGTATTTATGACAACAGATGGCGATTTCTAAAGTTCCATTGTTGGAAATTTTATTCTTCTTGTCTAGACTCTGTGAGAAGGACCCCTATCAGCTCTACCAACGGCTGGAGCAGCAGGCTCGAGAATACGTCTTGGAAATGAAGGTGCGGCTACTGAAGCACCTTTCTGCAGGCTCCAAGACTACAGGACCATCAGGGACGGTGGCTGCAGCCCAGGGTCCTCCTCAAGCCCACCAGTTCATCTCCCTGCTGCTAGAGGAGTACAGCGCCCTCTGCCAAGCTGCACGCACCATCAGCAGCTTCCTGCTCACCCTGGTTAGTTTGCCTTTTGTGTCAGAGATAACCTGTCGGCTGACCAGCAGTGATTTATCCCTTCTCAAGTATGAAAACAGACATTATGTTTGACTTAATCAAGACATTCTTCACCCTTTGTTTCTGTTAATGTTTTAATTGTAATCCAAACCTTTTCTGGTTTCCATTTTTCACTTCCTTTGGTTTTATTTCTCTATTTCTTTTACAGGAGAATGAGCACCTCCAGAAATTTCAGGTGACGTGGGAGCTGCACAACAAGCACCTTTTTGAGAGTCTAGTTTTCTCTGAACCGATCTTACACAGCAGTTTGCCGGCTCTCATTGCACAGCTGAAGTAAGACATTCTTTCTGTTTAAACAAAAATATAACTATGAAATAGACAGCCGTTATTATGATTTCTTAACTAACATATATCCCGCTCATAGTTTACCTTAGCACATAGTGGTTTTAAACTTTCAAATGCTCTATTGCTTTTTGTTAACAGACATAGGTGTCTTTATTTATTTCTGTGCCTTTCAACAAGTGTCCACAGTACTGGGCTTATTCCTAATCCTGTTTTTACAGACATGGCACAGCCTCCCATGATTCATACAATGAAGATATGTACAGAACCTTGTTAGAGAGCTACCAGCAGCTGCAGCAGGACATGGCTTCAGTGGCTGCTGAATGGCAGGAATGTGAGAAGAAGATCGATGAATATGTAGATGAACAGGTACACACATTCAAGATAAAACTGCAAATAGAAAGTAAAAGTATCTTTCCATAAAGATTGTACTTGGTTTATGGTGTTGTTACTGTACTTTATCTGTACCTTTTACAGCTGCTTTTTAAGGTGGAGGGTCAGAGTCCCACCAACCAAAGAACAGAGCCACACAAGTCCTTGATTAGCAAAAATGTAAGTCAGTTAAAATTCTTCAACTTTTCATTCTGTCTTTTGATTTGTTAAGTTTGCAAAATTGTGCTGCTTTCATTATCTGCCTGCTTCCAGACTTTAAAGACGAAGCAGCGAATGCTGAAGGAGGACTGGGAGTTCTTCAAGCAAAGAAGATTTATAGAGGAACAGGTATGCAAAAAGAATGTGAGGCTGTCATGGTGGATTTAAAATTGCATTTGTATGCTTCAGGCAATTTTAATTTTTTCTTCTCTTAAAAGTTACCCAACAGTAAGAAGTCCTCTGCTGGAGATAATAACTTCACAGACACTATGAGAATGCTCTCATCTCGTCTGAGTATTCCAGACTGTCCAAACTGCAATTACAGAAGAAGGTGAGTCTCCAGGATTCACAGATGTGTCATTGTTTGGCCTGGGATCATGCAGTAAATTTTAAACACGCCTAAAATTGGGAAAATGTTGTTTTTTTTTCAACACTGGTTGTAATTTTCTTGTGTCAAATGAAAGATTGTGTACCTCGATTTTGAGATGTCAGAGAATTGATACTATTCTAAATATTATGTCTATGTCTGGCCTAATCAGAGAATTATAAAAAGAAAATCTTAAATTGAGAGTGGGATTGTTTTATTTTTCAACAGTAAAAAACACATTTGTCTTGAGGGGCTTTTGCTTCTCCCATGTTATTTTAAATACTTTTATAAAATATTAGTTTTGAGATTTAGCTGTTAAAATTATTGCAGTTTGCGTTTTATCACAGTTGAGCTCTTCTCTCAACAGGTGCACTTGTGATGACTGTAGTCTCTCCCACATCCTAACATGTGGCATCATGGACTCTCCCATTGCCGAGGACCTTCACATCAAGCTGCCCTTACAAGGGGAACCTCCCCGGGACTACCTAACAGAGGTGCACCCTCCCAGCCTCTCCTCCGGCAGTTCAGCATCTGGCTCCAACTCCAGTTCTCCCATCACCGTTCAGCAGCATCCACGGCTCATTCTACCTGAGGGGGATACCAACACTTTGTAAGCCAGCCGTTTAACATGCTGCCAAAGAGATAAAACGCAATATTATCAGCTCAGCCTTTAAAATAAAGTTAAATTGTGTAAAGCAGCGGCCCCCAACCACCGGGTCGCAAAGAAAGAATAAAAAAATTTTGTTTTATAATTATGTCTAGCGGAGTCTGCAGGGTGTTTTATTTTGAAAAATTACTAGATCGTCTTCCTGTTACTTCCATCTGTACTTGTTTTCCATACTTGACTTTGTCAGTTTTCATGTCCAGCCATTAAATGAGGCCATGAAGAGGCTGACAGAAGAAAAAGTAAATACATATTTAGCAATAAAAAGTAATCTTATCTGTTTAAGACACTTTTTTTTAAATGAAAGAAAGCTATCATTTTTTTTATGTGCACAATGACTAGCCCATAGAAAATTATCTTGCTTGAAACCAGTCCGTGGTGCAAAAAGGTTGGAGACTGCTGGTGTATAGCATAATTTGTCTGTCCTGTTATGAAAAACACTTTCCCCTTCTTTCACTTCCCCTAACCTGACTTTTTCTTCCTCTCTTTCTACAGTGTTAGTGATGACGATGAAGTGCCTCCATTGTCCAGTAAGTTCGGGGACATCTACCCTATGAGCGGTTATGAGGACAACAGCGTTGTAACCGCTGCTGTGAACGGCATCCATAATGACCTAAATGGGGAAGGTGAAAACATGGCACTGAAGGCAGGGGTGAGTTCACTACTTTTAAAAAATGAGTAGTTGAGAATTTCCCTTCCAGGTTTCTGCATGATGAAGCTAATATTCATTATGAGTGGGTAGTTTGGGAAATCATTTGATTACTGCTCTTCATCAATTTTCCTCATTCGATCTTCCTTGTTCTACGTGTTTCTCTCTCAGTCTCCTCACATTACCAGCAGCAGTAGTTCATCAGAAGGTGATGAGGAGGAAGCTAATGGTGAGGTTAGTGGGGAGCCCCCGGGGCTGCAGGAAGAGCTTTCTCCAGGACAGACCAGCAGTCCTCCGCCTTCTTACAGCCACCAACAGGTATTCCCACATTGTCACTTACCTTTCCACCTTTGGGAATCCAGCAAATTAACCTACTGTACATACACAATCTGTGATTTTTAAATGGTTTTATACACCTAAGAAGAAACGATAGTGATCTGTGTAGTTTACTGGGGGTTTTTTGGACTTTTTGAGACATAATGAAGAAGGTAGTGTTACTTTTAACTGGCCTTAATCCCTGCCAGTTGAAGACAGAACTGTTCCGAAGCGTGAAACACATGTAAAGTGTTTAAAACACCAAATGCATCACTGCCTACATTTATTATTGTCAGTGTGGCAGAAGACATTTCTGATACTGTATTTGAAGTAAAATGAGGAAATTATTATTTCTTTTCATCGTACTTATTGAAAAGTAAAAACATCAAATCCTAAACACAGCTGAAAAGAATCTTTGCGGATTGGAACACACCTCTACCGCGTACAAATAGATGCTCAAAAAATGAAGGGAACACTTAAACATCACAATAATTCAACTAAACTTACAGGATATTGATCTGTCCAGTTAGGAAACATACGTGATTGAATTCCCCCCTCTCTGGGTTAATAATTTGCATTTCTACTGTCTATTCTTACATCTCAATAATTTACACAGGGTATATCAATAAGTTAAGTGTTGGGAGCCGTATATTATCTCTATATTTATTGACGGGACCAAGCTCTCCAGAACAGAACTCAACTTGGTTTTGAATTTATATTCCCACCCTCAGGTAGAACAGGTCCAGCATGCCTGTGAGTGCCACGTGTGCAACCAGGACCCCAGCTCCTCCACCCTGGGCCCTGCTACATGCCTGCCCCCTAGTCGACTCCACGCTGCGCCTCACCCCGCTGTCGGACACCAGTTCTTTACAGACAGCAAGACTCCTCCTGCCCACCCTGCCCTCCACCTGTACCCACACATCCACGGCCACCTGCCCTTACACAACTTCTCCCGGCCCCTATTGCACCCTACACTCTACCCACCCAGTCCACCTCTCACACACAACAAGGTGAGGATAATTCTTTAGCCTGTATGTCCTTAAGGCGAGGCATAAGTACGCTTTTCTATCAGATTACTAATCAGTGTGTAAAATTATTGCTACGACATCTCTTTAAGGAAAAACTTATTCATTTCCTTATCACCGGGGACTTTTTTAAGGTTCCAGGAACAATGCTAAGCTTAGTTGTGTTTTAGTTTCGCTTAGTGTCACTGTCATTTTCATGTCTGCCACAAGGGGACACATTGATCCCAGTCTAGGAAAAAACCCAGAAGAGATCCAAAACTGAATTGTGTTCCAGCTCAGACCTGTTCATCTCATGACTCCCCAACTAATGGCATTTTTTTTCCTGAAGCCTCTGCCCCCAAACCCTACATCAAACCACTCAGCGGCCAAGCAGCCAGCCTTCAGCGCGTCATTACCAGAGCATGTATACCAGAACTGCTTTGGTGGTGCAGGTGGAGCAGGTGACTGGAATAGCTCGCTGCAGTGCCTCTCGCTTAAGTTTGAGAATCTGTGGGATGCTGCTGTGATGAAGAGCTGGAATCCGTCTGTGCTGTTGCCTGAATCTCTGCCAGGTGAGCCACTCGGGCGGAGCATAAATGATCGTTGAAACGAAAATAAATCTCAAAGCAAAACCTCCTACAATGATGGCTGTGTGTTACTGTACAGGTGACATGCTTGGACCGCCTCTCGCTGATGTCCCCCTCCCTCCAACGTCATCTATCAGCCCCCAAGGGGAACATCCCTCACTGCCCACACCTCTGCCCCCTTCCTCTTCCTCGTCACTGTCGTCGTCTTTATCATCATCGTCCTCGTCATCGTGCTCCTCTTCAGAAGCCAAAGAGCAGAAGAAGAGCGGCGCCAAGAAAAAGTGTCTCTACAATTTCCAGGATGCCTTCATGGAGACCAACCGAGTGGTGATGGCCACCTCTGCCTCCACGTCCTCCGTGTCCTGTACTGCCACCACTGTCCAGTCAAGTAATAACCCACCCATCCATCTAGCATCTAAAAGACCCAACTCTATAGGTAATATAGGAAGTAGGAGTAGTGGTTAGGTTTGTACTGATGATTTATGATTACATTATTAGACAGTCATCACACCTACAGTTATTATTTGGGTGTGGCATCCATTGTTTAAACCATTAAGATAAGCGGTTTGCTCTTTAAGTGAAATGTAAAAATTAAGCTTCTCATTCATTATTAGCTTCTGTTCAGCAGAATAATCACCCAGGTTCTCTATGACAATAGTTTCTAGGTAATTGGTCCTTTTTATTCAAATGAGAAAGGATGTAGGATGGATGCCTGATGCTGTTTTTCTCAGCATTAAGCGTAGCAGCCATGCTTTTGGAAGCTGTGAACAACTTTACTGCTTTAACAGCACAACTGTTGTTAGTATATATAAGGATGAACACACAGTTTAATGTTAGCATCCAAGTTAAATATATGATGTAGTGATTTGACATTGCCTGTAATCCAAATCATTAAATCTCAGTCATCCTATGAAGCATTTAAAAAAAAAAAAAAGCATCAATTTGTTCAAAAAATGACTAACTGTTGTAACAAAATCGAATTAATTACAAAGCATCCTGTTGAACAAATACTTTCTAAACTAAAAAATATCTACCAACAACTAATTCACACAGCCGGAAAAAAGCAAATTCCTAGCAAGTTTAGTCAGTTAAATTTAAACAGACTTGTGCAACAAAGTAAAAACTTTTTTTTTCTTCAGTTATTGTTCAAGTTTTACCATTTGCTGACCCAGGCTATAGAAGTATTCCAACTATGAGTTGGTTAGAACTATCTATGGGAATGAAAGAGCCTTAGACTTTCAGAGTCAGGACTTCCCAAAATTGCTTCTTCCACTTTGCAACTCTATAGCCCTGTGTAACCTACTAATGTTGATACAAGATTTTTTCCTCTCTTTTTTCCAATTATCCCAAATGTTGGCTATTTACTTTCCCACAACAAGGCTTACTTGTTACTTGTGTCTTTCTTTAGAAGCTCTGTGCATGACCATGTGTTTTAACAAAGTTGGTTTTGTGACTAAGAAAAGGTAAATAGTCTAATTCTTTGCCTTTGTCTCCCCTAGACGATGTATTTCATAATCTCGGTAAAGAGGACCACAGGCAACCCACTTCAGCCGCCCCTAGAAACAGTTCCACAGGACTGACCTCCCTTCCTCCGCTCTCGGGCCCCACCCTACCTCCAGCACCCACCACACACCTCCCCACAATGGGATCACAGCCCTTTCCAAAGATGGCCACTCCAGTCCCAGACTTCGTGGAGTCCCACCAGGGTCTGTGCCTCCCACCTGCAGAACCTCCAGCCTCCTCAATGGACGGTCCCATCAGTGCCCCACCCAGTGTCTGCAGGTAAGCCCACCAACTCAGACTAATGTGATAGAAAAGGTGACTTTTGTTTTTTGAGATGCAGGAAAAAAATCCACAATATTTTAACGTTAGGGCAGATATTCACATGAGGTGGTTTCAAATATGTCTTTCAGTGACCCTGACTGTGAAGGTCATCGCTGCGAAGGGAATGGAGCATACGAGCACCAGCCATATGATGGAGAAGAGAGCCAGGACGAGGACAGCTGCTCCGAGCATAGCTCCTCCACCTCCACTTCCACCAATCAGAAAGAAGGAAAGTACTGTGACTGCTGCTACTGCGAATTCTTTGGCCACGGCGGGGTAAGATGCATGCATTACCTGTTGATATAAACATGTTTGTCTGAAATCAGTATGTTTTCTATGAGGATGGAAGTTAGAAGAGCTTATTGGAATTCTTTCATGTGTTTTTACTGTACATAACATAAAGCAAAAACACATGGGAATATACACCAATCAGCCACAACATAAAAACCACCTGGACCTGCTGCCAGAACAGCTCTGATCATTGTTACATAAACATGGGACCTCTATGGGTGTCCTGTTATGTCTGGTCCTGGGACATCGACAGTGGATCCTTTGAGTCCACTGGGCTGCTGGATAGGGCCTTCATGGATCGAGTTTGTACCAGTAAAAGCTGTGTTGGTACAAAAATATGATCTACGCCACATTCAACCTATCCAATCATAGAGGTTTTGATCTGGACCTGGTCTAAAGTGGTCCAAATGCAAAAAAAAGCTGTAAAATGTCCCTGTTTTTACATTTTGACACAGAAAATAATGGTTTTCCAAATCAAAAATGATGCTTTAAAGAGTCTTTAGCCTCTGTATGACATTCTGTTCAAGATTTGACCCATCTAAGCTCACTGACTTGATCTGGACCTGGTCTAATGTGATCTTGATGCAAAAATAAACAACAAATAAAACTATGAAATCCAATTTTTTGGAAGTTCCATGGATAGATTAACAGTTTTACAAATCAGAAACTGTAGGTTAGTGTAATGCAAGAATTTATTCATCGTACCCTTACTGATTTCAACGTTCTCTTTTTTTTAATTTACAGCCTCCAGCTGCTCCTACTAGTCGAAACTATGCAGAGATGCGGGAGAAGTTGCGCTTGCGTCTGACAAAACGCAAAGAGGAACAGCCCAAGCGTGAGGAGCAGCAGCCGGTGATAGAAAGAGATGGTGGAGTGGAGGACCACAGGCGGGTGGAGGACCTGCTGCAGTTCATCAACAGTGCAGACAGTAAACCTGCTTCCAGTTCTAAGGCAGCCAAACGAGCCAGGCATAAACAGAAGAAGGTAACTGTCTCTTGTGATCAATTCAGAGACCTTTTTAAAATAATCAAAATCACCGCCAGTGTGATTTTGATCATTTTAGATGGATACATCTAGGCTTAAGGTTGACGTTACAGATCCTGCAACTACAACCACTGCTGTTCCTGTATCTTGAGGAGCAGAACCTTACTAGGGCTGAAACGATTCCTCGAGTTATTCGAGTAATTTGATTACTAAAATTCCTCGAGGCAAACTTCTCTGAATCAAGGCTTCGTTTAATCCACTGTATAGAGCCAAGGTCACTAATTGGTGGACCATTCCCTGTGTCTGGACCCAGACTTCAAGCTATACGGACCCGGACCTATAATCAAAAAATTATAAGGGGATTTTAAATTTGACAGAATGCTTGTATTTACACCGGCGCAGCTTTGTAGTGTTTACGGTGTTTAGCAGATCTGAGGACTGAACTACGAAGCCAGTTTAACATAGTCAGACTTTCTTTGTGTGAGTCGACAAAAACTAAAACCTCAGTCAGAGTTAACAGGTACAATGTTTTTCAACTTTCTTTGTTAACTCAGACTTTCTGCTGCAAATTCGTGACACAAACAGGAGCGTTTAATGCATCGTTTGACTCGTTTTCCGCACAAAATGAACCGATCGCGAACAGGTTGTTTTAATGGAGAGCAATGAGGAACATAAAAATTTATGATGGTAAAAAGCTGTGACTGAAAATTATGTAAGTCAGGAATGCTGGTAGAAAACTGTTAAATGTGCGCAATGTACTTATTTTACTGGTCAATGTAGCTGATTATTGATAACAGACAGCTGCACAATAAAACTATTAAACTTCATATATTTCAACATGATATTGTATAGAAGTGCTGTTGTAGATAGATAGATAGATAGGTAGATATGTAGATAGGTAGATAGATACTTTATTAATCCTGAGGGAAATTCAAGTATATATGTGTATGTAACCCCTGTGATAGACTGGTGACCTGTGCCCTAAGTCAGCTGGGATAGGCTCCAACCCCCCTGCAGTCTTAATGAGGAGTAAGCGGTTTATAGATGATGGATGGATGGATGGATGTTACTGTTTTGTCATTATGCACTTTAACACCAAGTCAAATTCCTTGTATATGAAAACCTACTTGGCTATAAATCATCCTGATACTGATTCCAGCGAAAGCAGCTGTTTGAAACTGTCATTTTTTCCCACTTCTACCATGCTGCTCAATAAACAACAGCTCATTCTCGCCATGGTTGAACATATACGGCTCTCCTGTGCCTAGTTGTGTACTTCTGTTATATTTCTGTAGTTGTACGGCTGTAAAATTTTGCATTACAGATCGAGGCAAATTTCCCTTTGGGGACGATAAAGCTTACGTTATCTTACTTCTCAAAACTTCTTGGAAATACGGTAACTCTTCTTGTGCATACAACAGGGATCTTTTTGTCGATAGCTAAGATTGCAGTTGTCATTACGCTGAAAGTGTGTCTCTGTGTGCTTCAGATGGAGGAGAAGGCACGCCTGGAAGCGGAGGCCCGCGAAAGGGAGGAGCAGCAGTTGTTGGAGGAGCAGCAGCGTCGGCAGCGGCAGGAAGAGGAAGAGGCAGCACTTCAAAAGGAGCTGCTTCGGCTGCAGGAGCTGCAGCAACATCGTGCAGCCAAGAAGAAAAAGAAAGAGAAGGCGAAGGAAAACACAGCCCCCCCTCAAAACAACCCACAACCCCTCAAACAGACAGCTCAGAACGTCCTAGATAATCTCCACAACGGAAAGTCGCAGCTGCTTCAAACCCTCATCCGCCTCCCCGACCAGAAGGAACCCAGATTCGACCCTGTACACCAGCCCAACTTACAGCACAGCCCAAAACGCACCACTGAAAAGGGGTTTTCTACTGACACCAACATCCCCCACTCTCCTGCCCCGCTCCATAATGGCACCTCTACATCTCCCTTCGACATCAACGGTAAAGTTAAGGCCAAGCAGTCTACAAAGATGGCCACTTGTGAGGCTGCAGTAAAGAGAGCCTTTGAGTCACCCAAGAGCTCTGATGTGCCTACAAAGGTAGCTAACGGTACCGCCCTGACCCTGACCACTTCAACAGACACCAAAGCGATGCGAGTCAGGCCGGCCGAGGCTCTAGCTTCTCTCCCGACCACTGAACAACAGAGGGAAGAAAGGAGCGCCAACAGAAGTGCTAGTGGAAAAAGGCAGGAACAGCAACAGCAACCTCTTACCCAAATAAAGGAGGACAGGAAAGGTCCCCCGGTGTCGAACCCTTCCCCTTCTCCCCCTCCAGCCTCCCAGTCTGAGCTGACCCAGCAGAACGGCAAACCTCCCAGTGCAGAGTCCCCACAACCTAAAGGCAAGACCAAGAAGAGCAAGAAGAAGAAGGGGGACAAGAACAGCTCAATAGGTTGGTATCATTATGGTTCACACTCATACTTTGAAGATTTATTTGTGTGTTAACGATATAACAGTCCATGTCCAGTATTTTTATCTTGGTTTCAATGGCCATTTATACTGCTGAAGTAGCTGGTTTGGCTCCCCAGACATCATAATAGGTGAGGGACATACGAACAGTGTCCTAAATAGCTTACTCAGAGGCAGCTTGACTGGCCAACATCTATTTCCTCGTTGTCTCCTGGGTATTCTGTGGTATAACCTCAGCGTGGTTAGTGAATGTGTGCACTCCGCAGATTGCTGATCTCATTTACATCGACTACCATGAGCAGGAATCAGGGGGACTTGTTTAATGCACTTGTGCTTATATGCTCTAAACAAAATTTTAAAATACCCTAATGCATGCTCAGGCTTACTGCGGCAGCTTAGTCGAGAAATGGTATCCAGTACATGACCTTCATAGGCCTCCTACAAAGAAAGTATATTTGAAATGAGATGTTTTCTGTTTTGTATTAGATGATGTATTCTTGCCCAAAGACATCGACCTCGATAGCACTGAAATGGACGAGACGGAGAGGGAGGTGGAGTATTTCAAAAGGTACCTTCCAAATTCAGATTTCTCAAATATTTCTCTCTGGATCAAGCAGTTGATGTAGTTTGTGTAGGGTTTTACCATGAGTAAAGGTACAAAATCACTCATATACAAGTACTATTTCCAAATTCATAGCTGGCTAGCAATGTAAGGAAAGAAATTTGCACTGCTGAAAGCAATTGTGTATGTTAACTTGTGAAAAATATTCTGAGGAGTTGCCTGGAAATGTTTTTAGGAGGAAATAAAATCACTCTGGGTGTTTATTAAGCCTATAGGATACTTTACCCACTAGAAAACACATGGAGAATACATCTGTGTATGGTTTTTTTTTTTTTCATTTTCAGATTTTGCCTGGACTCTGCCCGGCAGACCCGTCAGCGGCTTTCCATCAACTGGTCAAACTTTAGTTTGAAGAAAGCCACGTTTGCTGCACATTGAGGGTGTTAGTGAGTGACTGTCAGGACACAATCAGTACCTTATCAGCTATACAAACTCACCCCAGACCCTCCACCCTTGTCCATTTACCTCCACCCAACTGTTGTCCTCCCAGAACTTCTCTCCTGCTGTGCCCAAATCACACCCACGCTGCCTTGCTTTATTCTTGTCACTGTGTGGTTCCAACACAGATCCATCTGGACTGATCCACCTGCAGAACTAAAACAAAATGAAATGAAATGACACAAAAAGAATCACAAAAAGCTACTTGACATCTGATTAGTTTTCCTTGCGTGCTTGTGTGCTTTTAGTCTGAGTTGGGCGTTGACTGAAAAAGCCATGGTCTGAAATAATTTTCTTACATTGGCTTTCCTGTAGTCAAAAGATGCTTGCTATGTCTGGATGGTTTCCTCCCAAAAAAAGAGACAATGGAAACTACAAAAAAAGAGAAATGTAATGAATTAAAAGCTGTATTTGAGATATTGTGGCTTACTATCCCATCGTTTCCTGTTCCTAGCACGGCATCTCATCCACAGGATTGACAGGGGAATGGGCTTGGTTAGCTGATTTCCACTCTTCCCCCTCCCCACCACCATCACCACCACCCCCCTGTTTCACAGAGAGGAGGAAGGCGTAATACTTGACAATGTTCTTTTTTGGTTTTTAAGTTCTGTTTAACAAACTGTTGAGTAAAAGTGTACCAGTTACAGTTTTTGTTTTCTTTATTTTTGACCTGTAGCCAGCTTGTATCAGAATACTTTCAGAATGAAATTGAAAAAGAACAATACTCACACTATCAGTCTGTTATAGAGTGTATATTGTATTAACACTGAAGCCAAACTGGCTACTTTTAACATATTGTTAAGTAATATTAAATCTTGTCTTTCTTTTTTGAAAGATGGAATACAGTAGTATGGCAGGATTATGTGTCTTGTGTCAAATCTTATTTCTTATTTCTACATGCAGTAGAAATTGTCAAAGGACACACACGCTTAATACTACACTTACATTTTCAAGAAATTGTTTAACATTGATGTGAGATATGCTTATTCACATTCTGGCAAAAAGATAGTTGAGAAAATGTATACTTTACTCATATTTGTCAACTAAATCCAAGGCTATAATGAGCAGGCAATTAGCTTAGAGATAATAAACCGATAAGAAAATTTGCCTGCTAGATGTTAAAATTAGTACAAGTTTGACATGCATGTAAGCACCCTTGATTACACATTGGTTTTCTGTTGAATTAAGCACAGGAAATGTAAGTGGGCGAGTTGTGCTAAGAGGAAGATTTTGTAACCATTAGCTGTGTAGCTAGCTTACTGGCTGCTACGTGCCATTATGATTACGATACACATATAAGAGTGAAATTGATTTTAGCACTGGAATTTAAGAAAAGTCCACAATTTAACTTATTCTACTTAATTTTTCCTTAAATTTGCCCAATAATGTGGACTATTTGTCTATCAGGCACAGTAATTTAATGGAACTGTCTTCACTATGCCTGGCAACTGCATAAAACAGTCGCTAAACTCTGTTTTATACACTTTTTTGTACAGGTTAAATAATACAACATGTTATAAGGCATATTTTGAGGTGTTGGTAGGTACATTTTATTGCTACATGAGTGATGAAATAGCTATTTCCCTCATGTCTTCGGATTTTGTGCTAAACTAACTGTTAATGGTCCTGTACTGTGCCCTTTTTCAGCTAATTAATGAAAGTATCACATGTCCTTAGATTGTGTTTTTCAATATTTCCGCAAAAAATGCTGCGAAGATGGTTCCTTCCACCATGACTATAATCCCCGGTTTTAGCCTAAGCAGTCAGTTTCAGTGTCTGTAGCTTTAAATGTAGCTAAATGGTTGCTGTACACACCTCCTTCAGGAAGAAGACTCTCTGCGTCTGGGATTTACAGTGCGGAGCAAACTGTTGATGGCACTTTCTATTGCTTCTAACTTTCTGTTTGAGTGATAATTTTACATGATGATATTGACAAATTCACTGCACAGCTGTTTTTAAGTCGTGTATGATGATGTGAAGAACAGCTTTTTTTTGTTGGCAATTTGGCTTTATTAATACAGTATATGTGAGCAAAGAGAGAAGGAAACTTGTAAAGGGCTGACACTGGCTGAGTTTAAGTTCAACTGGAGCACAGCAGGCGACAAAACACAGTAATTCACACAGTCCTTGTTCACTGGTTTCAAATTGGTTTCCACCATCTTTGAATGTCCCTCAGTGTTATAGTTTCCACTAAATTCTGACCTGTGAGCATGCGATCAAAGGTAACTTTAGCCACATTAGCCATACAACATGCTAACACTAACAATTTTCCTATTGTTTTGGGGATACTGCCATCAAAAAGAAAAGTAAATTCGTTGGTATTAAAGTGCCTCAGATGTTGGGAGTGCATGAAACTATTGTGTTCACTCTTGGAAAAGAATATTTGGTGTTTTTTTTTGCACGTAACGCATTTTAGTGCAGAAACAGCTTTGGAGACTAAAAAGCCTGGTGGACTGAGAAGTAGCTGCTCTTACTTGGAAGAATGGGAAGAATTATACAAAGTTTTAGCCTGGCGACTATTTGTTGTTGATTTTCTACATATAAACCTGATAAAACTCTAGTTTTCCAGCAAATTAAAGGGCAGTTAGAAGAATGGCAGTAGAAAGCATCTACATAAACTTACAACTTCAAGTTTTTAACACAGAAAACACAAGAAAAATGGATTTTCAATAATAATGGCCTTTAATCCTGAGTGTTTAAAAGTGATATCAGTCTTCGCAACAGGTAGCTTACTCAGCAAGTATGCAAAATAAGTGTATTTCTTAAAACGCTTAACTAATTTTCAGCAGAAACCTTAGCATGACCATTTCCATGTAAGAACCGGTGCACTGTATGCACTTTAGCAGGAATTTTACCCATTCTTCTGCAGCCATATGCAAGGTTGCAGGGTGAGTCACACCCTAACATACGAGTTCCTTTTGGGAAATCCACAAATCAACAGTCATAATCAATCTAGACTGGACTTTGTAACTGAGTCAAGTTGATCCCGAGGTTCATTTTCAGTTGTGAAGCATGTTGAACTAAAGGCAGCTATACTTCAGCATTTACATGCAGATCTATTTCACATGCGTTAATCATAGAACTGTGCTGAAAATGAATTTGAGGCAGTTATGAAATCAAGTACATTCCCTCAGGGTAAAGCGAGCGTGAAATGAGGTCACGCTTTGGCTTATCTAGATGTAGATGAGTGAATACATATCTTTCAGTGAACACTGCTGGCAGGACAAAATGTTCAACACTGATTAAAGCTTGTATTTTTCTACCAGTTATTATTTAAATAATTAGGCATACTGACACTTTTCTGAACTTTATGTGAGCCACTGAGTCAAGTGGTGCAAAATTAGATCTTCTTACTTAATGTGTAACTCTAACCAGTTTGACGCAAACTTAAGGAACTGATCTCAAGTTTACAGTCGCAGTTCACTTTTGTTAGTGAAACAGTACAGTGATGTGCGGCATTTCAACATGCAGAATAATTACACAGTCTCAATCTTACCTCAACAGGAAACTACAATGAAACAGCTCTTGATTTAGTAAAATATGGAAATGTTGGGTGTAAATGTATGAAATAGTCATAGATTATATTTATAGCCAAGTGGACAATGTGGAAGAGGAAGTGAGCTACCGCTGTGATCATCGGTGTGACTGCTTCCGCTATATTTCCCCCAAGAGTTACTGTCTCTTAAAACAGAGGGATTTTACTATGAACGATGAATGAGAGCACCTCGTACAAGAAAAGACAAAAGGTTTTGCTTTGTGAGAGCTGCCAGATGTGACTCATTAATTATCACCGCTATGAATGACTGTCTGGCTGTTTGTAGTGCGTGCTCGCTCTCAGTCACCGGTGACGCAAGATTGGATCTACCACATTTAGGCAAATGCCCCACAAAAGTACACAAACGTCGTCGAGTGAAAAACACCCAGAAAAATGTCTGAAACGCAAACGTAGGCCGTGATCTAAATAAGACATCACGACCTATGAAAATAGCGACGGTTTGTGTTTTGTGATATGTGCAAAGATATAAGCCACTTGAGCATTCCTTCTGTTAATATTAGATTTATAATTCTGTAATAGTCATCCTGTGTCCTTTGAAAATGTCTCCTTAATTGGACTTTTGTTGTAAAGACGTGGGAACAGCACAACAAAATGGTGCAGTCACAGCAGTCTGACAATGACAGGGCTCAATAGGTTTATTAGAAGTTGCCTTGTAGTTTGTAATCAGAATGCTGTTCTTCTGTTCTTTTCATTGTTACCTGCCTGGAGCGCTTCAGGATCACATACAATTCCAAGGAGGGAATCCCCCAACCCCGTCCTTACCGGCTTCAGTCTGCCACAGTGCTGTTTTTGAAGGCCGAAACCTTGGACTTCCTCACCGAGAAGCCTAAAAACAGCAGTCAGCATTATTACCTGAACAAATAAACATGAAATTAAAATGATCTGCCCAAGTCTATAACACTCCATTTCAAATAAACTTGTCTGCTTTTTTGGGAATTCCCTCATGATGGCGGGAAATTCCCATTCTTTTAGGATACACAGAAGATTAAAGGTCGTATCTATCCATTCTGTATTTGCCTGGATAAGTGTCGGGCTGAAGTTTTCCCTGTCTGTTAAAGTATACGACAGCTATCTCACTACATCCTGGTGCTTTGAAACCAACAGGAACTGATCTACCACTGTAACCAATCTCATTAACACTTTGTTTCTTAGAAAAGTTCCCATGCAGTCAGGTGGGGACTTGTGATCTTTTATTTTTTTCCACTCTCAGATCGGTGGGTTGAGAGTATTTCTGTGTGTGTGGAACTTCAGTCACTTATAGCCCCTGTTGTAAAGCGTAGGTGTGTGCTGGCGGGGGGAGAATCCCCAGCATGCAGCTCGTGGCCTTTTTAGGGCCTATATGTAGTTCTACCAGTCTGCATGCGGTTGGCTCATAGACAAGATGCTGAACTTGCCCTTTAAAGCCAAAGATTGAACCAATCATTCTGTGGGCACATAAGCCGGAGCCAGGCCAGTGTGTTATGTAAATGAAATAAATGTGCTGGGGACTGATTCAACCACAGATATCTTCCCCAGTTAGCTGATGAGTAAGTTAACATGTGATGCTGCCGGGTGTCATTTGAACGCTTGGGGACTTGGGTGATGTATAAACTTTCACCCTCATTGTGTTCACAGGTTTTTTTGGTTTTGTTTTTTTTTATTTTTTTTTATCACATACTACCTTAGGCTTTTTAAAAAAATAAAGCATAACAAGCCTAATTCTGGCATTGGTAAAAGAAAAAAAACAACAAAAAAAATACTAAAAGGATTATTATACCTTTTAAAGAATGATTAAATTAACTGCAGCAGGACAGAAAGAAACTGAATACCACCTATGTAGTGCTAGCAGTTGGTAAGCTAATTAAAACCAGCAAGCCTGGCCGTGCCCACCGATTACAAAATCATCACATCAGCACCTTTAAAGCCCATAATAAGTTACATCTCTGTCGGTAATCCATAAAAACATTCATTTAGACTGTTTGTTTTATGTACTATGGACCTGTTTGCCCTCAGGAGCCAGGCTACGTAAGCTAAGCTAATAGGCTGCTCATGGTGCCTTCATAGAAATATTTAAAGCAATTTAGTGCCACTTCAAAACATGAGTCATCTACAAGCACTTCACATAGTAAAGGTAAAAACCTTACAAAAATATATTACAGAGGGAAATCCAATAAATTCAAAAAGATTTCTGTTGAACAGCTCTTTGGCAACAGTGGAAAGAAAAAAACTCGTCTTTAAAACAGGAAAAAAGTCCAGCAGAACCAGGCTCAGGGAGGGCAGACATCTGCATCTACTGGTTGGGGTGAGGGTGAAGGGGAGAGGGAAAGATAGCAGAGAAAACAATTATTTTATTATTGAAGCAAGGCTAGCAGCCATTATCTGGTCACCTATATGTAGCAAAAGTCAAGTGACAACACTTTTAAAACAGACTTTCCAGTAGGCAAATAAGAAATTAACATTACCAATTTACCTGAGTTTAAATAATATGGTCCCTACAATATTTACCTGAGAAATTTAAATATTAAACAACATTACATTATTAAATAGTATTCCATTTTACCATACTCATTTAAAAGTTAAAGTTTAGGCTTTTAGACCTACAACATTAGACTAAAAGTTTTTTTGAGCGCAGGTTCCAGCAGACCGAACATGAAAAAAAGTAGGTATACATATACTTGAACAAATGCTACATAGTTATACATATATACTAGAACATGTGGTACATAGATATACATATACTACAACATATGCTACACAGGTATACTACAACATATGCTACACAGGTATACATGTACTAGACCAAATGCTACATAGGTATACATGTACTACAACATATGCTACTTATACTAGAATATATGCTACATAGGTATTTTTATATTCGCGTCAAATATGTAGAATATTAATACTTATGTCAGTTCATGAAAGAATCTATGCAATACCACTGACATGTGCAATAATGTTATTTTAACAACTAGTATATTTTGGTTTCTTTTTATTTTGGTACTTCATTCCCTAATTGTTTGCACTGTCTTTGCTGCTATAACTCTGCAAATTTCTCCACTGTGGGATAAATAAAGGCTCATCTCATTTTATTATTATACATGGAAAACCCACCAAATCTAAAGATTCCCAATGAGCATGTACAACTCATAAATAGTCATAGTCAGCTGTTATAGCTGCACAGCAGTATGTGCAGTTGTTCCAGAATTTGCCAAAATGAACTACTGGTCACACCAGACTAGGGTTGTGGTGTAGTGTAGATTTAGTTTCCGTTGTTTTCTTCTGAAAGTTCTATTTTTGCTTTAAATGCGCCCTTGTCTGATCAAAAAAACAACAACAAAAAAAAAACAATGTAGGTATGTGTTCACTCACACAAAAATTCCACAGTTGTTGGGCTACATCTTTTCTATGCACTGCAACTGCCTACTTCCTTTTCAAACAGGGGATGTCCAGCTTCCTGTGCTTAGTACACCAAACCCATGACAACTGATTCACCAAACAGCACTGTGGGCCCGTTTGTTTCATAACGATGCTTCACGGCGGCCGACTGCTCGATGTTTCAGAGAGTTTGGACGTAACTCAAGCTGTCGTCTTCGCTGGTCCTCTCAGCGCCCCTGCAGTGTTTGCTTCGGCTACACAACAGCTGGGAATCTGGCTGTCACAGTACAGCGTGCCCATTCAGGCAACACTGGGAAGGGGTTTTCCACCACGCACAAACACACACGTGACACACCGAGAAGACATGCACACAGATTAAGTAGCGCCAACATTTTCGTGGTTAGACTATGATCTGTGGTTCCAGCTCGAGGCTGCAGACTGTCTCAAGAATTAAAATATACCACGCAATAATGAAGCACATTTCAGGGGGTATAAATCACCATAGGATAACGTGTGGGTAAGCAGACTTTTATTACAAAAATAATGGCACCTCCAGAAAAATGGCACATCTCCAAAAAATAAGCATATTGTCAGTTGGGATGCAATCTTTACAGGCACCATTTCAAAAAGTGAATCTATCATTTTCCTCTAGTTGTAATGTATTCAACATTTTTGATCCCAAAGGTTCACCAAAAAAACAGATGTATATTTTATGGCTTTGGTGAGAAAAAGGCAACAAAAAATTGCACTAAAATGATTTGCCTTTTCCAGGTAGATATACAGAGAGAATAAATATCAATATAGTTAGATAATTTTAAATCTGTTATTAAGAATATATACTTTACAGAACAGGAAGTTCAATTATAAACAAACAATAGCACCACATTATCGACTAGATGTCCAAAATAAGAAGCTTATGCATTATGAATCTCTCAATCGTATGATCCTACGATTAGTTTTTGGCAAAAATGTCAAGAAAGTGCAACAGGTTTGTAATTTGACACACTGAGGTATATGATATTTGATATATTGCATCAACATCCTCGTTCTCACTACAATAACCTCCTGCAATGCTACAGGAGAACTCTCAGAACCTGACACTGGATTCTTTTTTTTTTTTTTTTTTAGACTATGCAGACTTAAAAGACTTGATGAGCTAATTTCTCTTGCCAGAGGGGAAGTTTGGGTCGTACAGTTTTGCTTCACTATGTAAAGCAACAACTTAAGTCAGTTATTTCAGTTGTAGTCAAGCGAATTGGAATCTCCACGGGTGATTTTCTGCAGTGTAGCGCCGGTCTTCAGTGTTCAGTTACTGTCAGTATGAGATAACTGTTATTTCCAAATGAGTGTTGTTCCGCTTATAGCTGAGCACACTCCTCGCAGTGGTTCAGGTACTCTGCAGCGTCCGTGTCGTTGAACCTGGCGAGGCACTGAGGGCACTGAAGCTCCGACAGACCTGTGCATTCGTTCCAGGCAGAGTCTGGCGCTGCAGCTGCTGCAGGCTGCTGCTTCTCAGCAGATGTCCTCAACAGAGGCTCTGAAGTGTCCTTATTTCGCCTTGAGGTGATCCTGTGTCCGATGTGGACTCGACACATGGGAACCACGTCTCTGCTGTCTCTGCTGGCTCCCTGTAGACAGTTCAGTTCAATTTAGCTGAACTGTATTTATATAGTGCAGATTCACAACAAATGTCATCTCATAGTGGTCTAACCTACAGAAAATCTGAACTGAGTTTTATAGAATTTCTGTAGTATTTTATGGTCTACAGTGGTCTAACCTGCAACCCAAATGTAGTGTTACAGTGGTGCTTGGAATATTAGACCATTCTTGAAAACACAAAAACTACAGGAAGTGGGTTAGACCACTCTATTTCCAAACCCTATAAATATCTCTCTCTCTCTCTCTCTCTATATATATATATATATATATATATATATATACATACATACATACATACATACATACATACATACATACATATATATATATATATATATATATATATATATATATATATATATATACATATATGTGTGTGTGTGTGTGTGTGTGTGTGTGTGTGTGTGTGTGTGTGTGTGTGTGTGTGTGTGTGTGTGTGTGTGTGTGTGTGTGTGTGTGTGTGTGGCTTGTGCTGCGTTGACAGTTTATGTACCTCAACCCAACCAGTCAAGGCAGATGGCTGCCTTCCCTGAGCCTGGTTCTGTTGGGAACCCATTTCAGTTTTTTTTTTTTTTTTTTTGTAAACACAGTTGTAAAGTACAGACCTTTGGAATTATAAACAGAGAACAGAAAACCCCACAATCCCAAGATGCCTTTAGATTGTGGGGGTTTCTGTTATCTGTTTATAATTTGTAAGGTCTGTACTTTACAAATATATTTAGAATTCATAATGTCTGAACCTTACAAATTATAAACAGAGAACAGAAAACCCAGCAACTATGAGGGATGGTGGGAAGGGACCCAAAAAAACTCTGAGATGGGAGGGAGGAAAAAGAAAAAAAAAACTCTGACAGGACCAGGCTCAGGCAAGGCAGCCATCTGCCTTGACTAGTCGGGGTGAGGTGCATAAACTGTCAACACTGCACAAGCCACACACGCACACACACACACACACACACACACACACACACACACACACACACACACACACACACACACACACACACATATATCTATTTCAAACATTCCACGCGCCCCTGTAATGCTTACATTTGGGTCGTGGATTCGATGGATTTTGTGTGGGTTAGAGCACTCTGCTTCTACATATATGGATATAAATGGGATGGAACTCAGTGAGGTGCTGCTGTCTCACCTGTTTGTGTAGCTGCTGTTTTAACTGAGACACCTGCTTCTTCAGGTCTTCAATCTGCCCCTGAGCTCGCTCTCTGTCAGCTCGCTCTGACTTAAAGTCATCGGTGTAGATTAGAACCTGAAGAAGGAAAAGAAAGAAACGTTATTCCTCATGTAGCCGTACACAGTTAAGTAATACCCGTGTGAAGCACAGTGCAGAGAAAGCACCGACCTGCTGCTCCAGCGTCTGGATTCGCTCTTGGTCTCGTCTCCGGATCTCCTCCACGTCTCGACCCAACCTTGAACACTCGCTCATTTTCTCCTGCAGTAAGCCGTTAAGCCTGGAAATCTCTTGATGAAGCAACGTGCTGCTGACGGAGCCCATCACAGGCACCAGGCCCTGCCCAGAGCTCTCCTTCAACCTCTGGCATAAGCCTCGGATGTATTCCTCCCTGCTGGAGTCGTACTTCTGCCACTGAGAGTTCAGACCCTGCACCTAAAGGGCACGATCAAAACAGAAAGTTAGATCTTTAAACATGTTCCTCATCACACTATTCATCTTCATTTATTTAAATTTATACTTGTATTGAGACTCACATATGCAACACGCTGCTTTAGCTGCTGATTCTCCTCCAGCAGCTGATGGATTTGGGCCTTAGCGGCGCTCACATCTGAGGACTCTGACGTCTGGGGAACGTTATAAAAAAAAAAAAGAAAGTTAGATCTCTACACATGTTCCTCATCACACTATTCAGTTTCATTTAGGCACTTTTAGAAACGTTTATATTTGCCAAAAACTCCAATACTGACACTGAGTGTAACTCACATATGCAACACGCTGCTTCAGCTGCTGGTTCTCCTCTTGAAGCTGACGGATTTGGGCCTTAGCAGTGCTCACGTCTGAGGACTCTGACGTCTAAGGAACATTGCGAAAGAGAAGTTACGACAACTTGTACCAACACGGCACTTCAGCAGCGATGTGGACACAACCTGTGGAGCTGTGAGGACAATGTAAAAGCAAACACACCTCCTTGGCTTTGTGCTGCTGGGCCGCCTCCTCTACGTCTCCTCCTCCTGCCTCCCTCTTCCCTTTCTCCATCCTGGCCAGCAGCTCCTGACACACCTTCACCGTCGCCCCCAGCTGGCCGCGGAGCTGGTCGGCCTCCTCGGCCAGCGACGTGCAGAGGACGGCCCTAGTGGTCTCGGTCCGCTCCCTCTCCTCCAGCGCCGACCGCAGCCTCTGGATCTCCAGGTCCTTCTCGTGGTCCGGCTGACACCTGATGCTCTCCAGCTCCAGCTCCTTCTCTCCGAGCTGCACGTTCAGCCTCTGGATCTCCTGCAGGAAGAGATGGAGAGTTGGTGCATTTTAGATATGAAATGTGCTGCAAATAATCCCATTTAAAGCTGATAATATTAGCTTTCCTTTAGATCAGATGTGTCTTTGAAGTTAATACAATAAGGATTAGAGTCATGCAGGGTGACATTAAATTGTTAATAATCAAAATATGGACTCTTTTTTTATTTTTTACAATAAATTATCCCATTTAACCACATAATATTTATTTTTCTTTAGATCAGGTGTGCTTTTAGTAAATAATTTAATGCCAATATTGCCTATAATAAGGCTTAGAGTCATGCAGGGTGACATTAAAGAGTTAATAATTAAAACATGCATTTTTTTAACAATAAATAATCCCATTTATTCTCCTTATATTTATTTTTCTTTAGATCAGGTTTATTTTCAGTCAAGAATGTAAAGCTAATACAGTCTATAATGAACCTTAGAGTCAAGAAGGGTGACATTAGATTGTTAATAATTAAAATATGGACTTTTATTTTTTACATAAATAACCCCATTAAAGCTGATATTTGCTTTTCTTTCAATCAGATATGTTTTCAATAAATAATTTAAAGTTAATACAGCCTATAATACGGCTTAGAGTCAAGCATGGTGACATTAAATAGTTAATAATTAAAATATGCACTTTTTTTACTTTAAATAATCCAATTAAAGCTGATAATATTTGCTTTTCTTTAGATCAGGTGTGCTTTCAGTAAAGCGTGTGAAGCTAATACAGCCTATAATGAACCTAGAGTCAAGCAAGGTGATACAAAATTGTTAATCATTTTTAAAAATAACTTCAAATAACCCCATTAAAGTTGTTAATGTTTGCTTTTCTTTCGATCAAGTGTGTTTTCAATAAATAAAGTCAATACAGTCTATAATGAAGCTTAGAGTCAACAAGGGTGACGTTGAATTGTTAATAATCAAAATATGGACTTTTTTGTTAGTTCTGGTCAACAAAATCAGGAAACATCTCACTTTTTAAAAAAAACCTTTATTATGATTTTTATTTATTCCTTTTTACCTCTGCTTGTCTGGCTGCCTTGAACTCCATGTCGTTCCTCTTCTGCTTGAGTTTGCGGATCTCTTTGAGCAGACTCTCCACTAGCGAGCTGGACGGACCGATCACCACTGACTCCTTCTCCCCCATCGTCATGAGGATCCTCTCGTGTCTCCCCAGCCTGGACGTCAAATCCGCGATGATGTTGTCCTTTACGCACAGCTGCTTGGTGAGCAGCTCGTTCTCCTGCCGGGCCTCATGGTACAGAGTATTCAGCACGCTGTAGCTGCGCATTTTGTCCTTGAGCGCGTCGCCATCCGGGCTCAGACTGACGTTATCCATCTCAGGGCTTCTTGGTGAGCTTCGACACACGGATCAGTCTTTTAATAATCCAGCATTTGACGCCTCTGCTTCGGACCGCGCGTCTTCAGAAGCGCACCGAGGAGGTGAATTGAGTCGGAGCTCTGGCGCATCAGTGTGCAGAGTAATATCCCCGAACCGTCTTGGGGGATTTCCTAGGGAACTTCCCCGCGGACTTTTTTGAGCTTCGTCAAAACGGAGCCCTGCCTGCTTTTCAAAGGTTCCCAGTGGAGCCCCATTGATAGAAAAAAAAGGCGCTTTATAGGCTGTTGGCGCAAACTGGTAATTGATTAACGAAGAAAACACACGAGCCTAAGAGTGCAGCCTTAAAGTTTTGATCAGCTGCCAGGGCGAAAAGGCAACACTACTGCTGCTGATGCGTTCAGGGCGCTCGTAAAATGGAGCTCTCCAAAGACAAAATGCATTCCCGTTGAAACTGTAGATGATTGGGCCCTGCACTCTTCCTGAAGTGGGTCAAAATGATCCGTATAACAATCAGTGTGTTTTTATGTCATTTTGGTTAAGAATAATAACTTATATTATTGTTTGTTTTATATTTTTGTCCACACAACAATGTTTGAAATATGTATATTTTTCACATTACAGCAGATTTTGAACATTTGGATAACAAAAAAAGAATATTACACAGAGCAGCAACAGAAGAATGTCAGCATCTATTTTGTTGACATTTTTCCACTCTTTTCCTCCAACTGTTGCTGCTCCCTGTCCCTCCAAGTTTGTGCATCACCTCTTGTATGATATTATCAATGATAAAGAGCTTGGGGTAGTAATACAAACATTATAAGCGACAAATTCCACCTTAAGGGGTTTGATTGCAACACAGCATATCTCAATAGGTGCTTTAACCACTGGTTCTTGTTAAAGTGCTGAAACCACTTCTCTACTGCTGATGGAAGGTAGAAAATCGTTTCAAACTCCACTTTGAATTTACACATGAAAAGGTGGTAAGTTTTTTGAGGAACAGCTGGAAAATGAAATGATAAAAAGTTTTCATTACAAAGACATTGCAAGAAAACGACCTCACCAGGCCATTTTTGACCCACTTATGCATCTAAAGGTTAAACACGCAAGATTTTTTCCCCATTTGTGCACAAAAAGATAGTCTAAGCCAAGGGTTCATTTTAGTTCAGCGGTCACATGCAGCCCAATTTGATCTCAAGTGGGTCGGACCACTAAAATCGGAGCATAATAACCTATAAATAACGAAATTTTCCCTTTGTTTTAGTGCAAGAAAGTACATTCTGAAAATGTTCACATTTAAGGAATTTTCTTTTTTCAAAACATCATGAACAATCTGAAATTACTTAAGAAAAATAAACGTAATTTCAACAATATTATGCCTCAGTTTATCATTTATACATTATAACTTATAGATCACTGTATCTACAAAGGTACAAAATATTCAGTCACAGTTATGTGGAACTGAACGATGTAGTATTTAACTTTATGATCAAAATGACAAAAGTCAGACAAAAAAAGACTAAATCCAACCAAAACAAGACAAAATATTACAAAAATACACACAGCAACAAAAAAATGGACAAACAACACAAGTGAGACAAAAAAAGACATAAAGCGAAACACAAAAATAATAATAATAAAAACGCAAGCAAGACAAAAAGGAAGCACAAAACGACAAAAACAAGAGACAAAATGACAAAAACATGAGACAAATGACAAAAATCAGACATAAAAAAGACAAAAAAACAAGACAAAATATTACGAAGACGAGGCACAAAACGGCAAAAGAACGAATAGTCTAGTATTTTACTTTATGATCAAAACAACTTGTCAAGGTCCATAAATTATTTTAAATTTACAGTTTTACAATTTTACAGTTTGCAGTTAATGTCTTCTCTGTAATTTTTACACTTTACAAAGTTATCACACAGGTTGGACTGGACCGTCTGGTGGTCCACTTTTGGCCCACGGGCCGCATGTTTGACACCCCTGGTCTAGGCACATATGGATTCTTGGGCAGGGCTGTTTTGGAGTTAAGTAAAAAAACAAAAATAAAAAAAACACCAATCAAAATAGGAAGCACTCGTGTAGCTTATTATTATTATTATTACTATTAATAATAATAATAATAATAATAATAATAATAATAATAATAATAATAATAATAATAATAATAATAATAATAATAATAATAATATTAATAATAATAATAATAATAATAATAATAATAATAATAATAATAATAATAATAATAATAATAATAATAATAATAATAATAATAATAATAATAATATTCCACATAGCCTAGGTGTTTTTAAAAAAAAAATCTTACAACTTCACAAATATGTTTTTTCCCCATCCCAAACATATCAGAAATGACCAGATAATATATTGCAAGAAGTAACAGACATTATCAATTAAAAACACAACAAAAGTATTAATTCCCCAGCGGTAATTTACAGGGTTTCCACACATTCCTCCCCTTGAACGTCACGTCAGTCAGTGTCATCACAAATTCCCCATGCACGCCAGTCACTGTGTTGGGTGTTCAGTTTTCCCACAGTGTTTGAACGCATCGTAAAGGTGAAGGCTCGTGTCATTATTTCTGTGATGTAAATGAATTCTTGCTGCCTGAGTTGCGTTCACTGACTGACTGTGTGGCTTTTCTGTTCTCTGCAAACTTTTTAAAAGTAGAATGAGGAATCTGCCAAAAATAAAAGTGGAATTTAGGACTGTGAAACTTGAAAAAAATGAAAAGAAAAATGCAACGTAACATGTACAGTACAGTGACAAATAGTAATATCCCAGTTTAAAAATAAAGTACAAGGAGTTCTGCTTTCAGAACATTTGTTAGTGCTCAGTATGAAGAATGCTTCAGTCTTCTTGACATTTATTAGAGCTTTACGTTTCAGAAATATTGCATAATTTTTTTAACAGTCATTTGTTTAGGAGTTACACTTTAAAAATAATGTTTGGGCTCAACAACAACAGCAACAACAATAATAAAAGTAATGCAATTATTGATTTGTTCTGAGTTACGACACCTTATGTTCAACCAATAAACTATAATGAGTTATGCAATTTAGCTTCTCCACTATAATTAACGGTATTTTTAATTACCAGCTGTCTGAAATTGTTAAAATATAGGACTTAAAGTGAAGAAAACAAGCCTTCAAGCCAATTTAATTAAACTATCTCAACTTGAATTTTGTTTAAAATCACAGAAATTCAACATTAAGTTGATGCCAACAATGTTATGGCAACACATGAAATTATTGTTTGCAGCTTTAAAGGTTTATCTAAATCAGTAAGTTTTTTACGCCACCGAGGAATGCGGTGGAGTTATGTGACGATCGATGTTGGTTTGTCTGTCTGTCTGTCTGTTAGCAACATTACTCAAAAATGGACTAACGGATTTGGATGAAATTTTCAGGGAAGGTCAGAAATGACACAAGGACCAAATGATTAGATTTTGGCAATGGTGAGGCTTATAGTCTGGATCCACGGATTTGTTAAAGATTTCTGTATCATTGCGAGATAGTGGCACGGCGTCACTGTAACTATGACAACAAGTGAATGCTGTGTCAGCTGTCTACTGACGATCACATGATTGCGATCCTACTACAAATCGACCAATGCTGCGGACTTAACGGGACTTATCCATCGGAAATTATACGACTGAGCAGCCTTGGCGGAGTACTGCGCTCTCTGAATGCTTTTCTTGTTATTATCATGCAAAAATTCATTTACATAAGTGGTAGAAACAGATCCGTTTGATTGTTTTTTAGAATCTGTTCTCTTGATTTTCTTAGTAAGCAACATGCCTATTTATCTGTTCACCACTGGTAAACACTTGTGTATGTTGTTTTTATAGTGCTTTGTAATTTCCCTTAATTTTCTTTTTTTATTTCTATTGCTTACAAGCACACATATTCTAATGTATGACAATAAAGAACCTTGAATCCTAGCCAGAGAGCTATAATATGCAGTGTAATATTTACTTCTGAAATATAGTACAGTAGAACAACAAAGTAGCAGAAAGTAGCTCAAAAGCTGTTTTCTTTATGCACAAAGAAGAATAATTCACACATATAACTTGTTACTGCTGCTTGACACAAGGCTCTTCATTTATGTATACTCTTGAAAAAAAACCTTGTATATTCTGTTGATTTTTACTATATTACTATTAACTAAATTTATTTTAATGTAATGTAATTTAATAAAATGTAAGTCTTGTTAATAATTCAATAATAAACAATTAATTTAAAATTACATTAAATAAAATTGAATCCCATTTAATTAAATTTTACTTTAATTTTGTCTTATTTAAGTTGAATGAATTTAATTTAAAAATTAAATAATTAAAAATAATTAATTTAAAATTAAATTAAATGTAATCCTATGTAATTTAATTTAATATTGTTTTATTTTATTCTATCTTGTTTTATACCCTAATATTCTATGTTGTCTTATTGCTTCTCCCATTATTGAATATCCATGCTGCTGTAACAATTTAATTTCCCTCCGGGGATTAATAAAATCATCTAAGTCCCTTCGGTTTTTACGCCGGACTGCAGTTAAAGGACACTTCTGACGACTGGCTGGTTAAAATGAAACTGTTGTCTAGACTGTAGGAGGAGAATTAAAGCCTTTCAAGAGCTGAAGCGAGTGGCTCTACTGGCCGGTGGGGAGTCCCAGGTGTTTCTGGGTTAATCTCACCATGACACATGAGGGCTGAGGAGGTGAGTCATGTAGGTCACCTGGCAGTCACATGACATCTGTCAGAGAGGCATGAATCAAGGTAGGAAGTGTAGAAACCATGTGGGAATAGAAGTGTGTGAGTGTTACACAGGAGGATCAATATCACTTCCATAAAGGACATTCTGAACAGGTAGTGTAAATAGTTTAGACAAAGCCTTTGTCTGATCCGTTCACACCCACTCTGGTCTGGTTTCACTTTAATTCACACCTTATTTCATGTGACTGGGAGCTCTCAGAAGCCAGTGTGACAAACCCAGAAAGTCTGACATTCTCTAACAAGCAGCAGAAAATCTTAATCTGGTTTCCAGGTAGAAAAATTACCTGTATGAAGGGGAGAAATGACTGTCAGAGCTGTTTATCCATGAAAACGTTAGTCATAGATGGGCTTAAAGTGTGAGCTATAATGCTGAAAGAACAATAATGATAATAATGATAGTAATGATAATAATAATAATAATAATAATAGCTATAGCTATATATATATATATATATATATATATATATATATATAATATATATATATATATATATATTACAGTTTTCCAATAAGTTTTTCCAATAATAGCAAATATCTGTAAAATAATGCTTTTTTTGCTAATTTGAATTCAGTAAAAGTGTAATTTTATGGTCACACATTGTAAAAGAAAAAAATATCTGGTTTAGATTTTTGAAAAATTCCGGGATTTTTTTCTGAAATATACTAGATATTGTCTGTAATTTAATAGAGCAGGAAAAATCTGTAAAATGACAGTAATTCTTTAATGTCTTTTCTGCATTTCTCTTGTCATTATGAATGAAACAACACTTTAAACTGAGAAATTAATCAGTTAATCAAAGACTAAGAAATAATTATGAAGAATATTAAAAATAATATTAAAAAATATAAATAATAAAAAATGATTAATAAGTTTGTTGTTTTAAACATCTGTTATAGTGTTGGGCTTTAAAGTGTCTTTTGATATTATGAAAATAAATACACACTGCCGTTCAAAAGTTTGTGTCCACTTAGAAATGTTCTTTTTTTTTTTTAAGAAAAAAATGCATTTTTTTCAATGAAGATAAGATGAAATGAATCATAAATACAGTCTAGACATTGTTAATGTGGTAAATGACTATTCTAGCTGGAAACGGCTGATTTTTAATGGAATATCTCCATAGGGTTACAGAGGAACATTTCCAGCAACCATCACTCCTGTGTTCTAATGCTACATTGTGTTAGCTAATGGTGTTGAAAGGCTAACTGATGATTAGAAAACCCTTGTGCAATTATGTTAGCACATGAACAAAAGTGTGAGTTTTCATGGAAAACATGAAATTGTCTGGATGACCCCAAACTTTTGAACGGTAGTGTATGTATGCACTGTACATATAATAATTAGGAATTTTGAGCTTTTAAGGAAGGTTTAATTTGAAGCTTCAAAAGTAAGAGATAAACTCTTACAACATTTATGAGTAAAGAAATAAATGTGTATTTTGGTGTCTTTTTCATTCCAAATATTACAACACAACACCAAATGTCTTGCAACAACAGCAGCAACAACAGTAAAAATAATGCAACAGTTTTCACTGATTTTGTTTGAGTTACGACAACTTCTACTGACATTACGTCCATCCAATAAACTATAATGAGTTATGCAATTTAGCATCTCAACTATAGTTATTATATTATTGTTTTTTATTTACCAGCCTCAACTGTCTGAAATTGTCCAGGCCTGTTAAAATATGGAACTTAAAATGAAGAAAAAAATAAGTCATCAAGCCAATTTAAGTTATCTCAGCTTGAACTTAGTTTAAAATCACAGAAATTCAAGTTTTAATTACACACAATATTAAGTTGATGCCAGCAATACTATGGCAACACATGAAAGTAATGTTTGCAACTTTAAAGGGTTATCTAAATCAGTACGTTTTTATTATTATCATTATCTTGCAACAATGCATTTACATAAATGGTAGAAACAGATCCGTTTAATTGTTTTTTCTATTCTCTTAATTTTCTTAGTAGCAACATGCCTATTTATCTGTTCACCACATGTGTGTATTGCTTTTATAGTGCTTTGTAATTTTGGTAGCTTTTGCTATCTTTTTCATTCCAAATATTACAGCACAACACAAAATGTCTCATGTGCATCCAGTTAATGATGACATTTTACTACTGAGCTCCACTAGATGGAGATGTTTAACCAATAATACAATCTTTACAGAGTTCATTCTCCAGTTTACAGTTTTCTGCAAAAATTCCCCTTATTGTGAAGTTCATTGGTCACACTCCAAAGGACTGACTCTTCAAACATGTAGTTGGCAGCATTTAATTGCTGAAAACTTTATACAAGAATAAATGACAGTATTTGATATTTACATTGTAATGCTTCCAACCCCCCCCCCCCCCCAAAAAAAACAACTTTACATTGCAAACTTACACACAACCACATGATTACCGCCGTTTGTACCTAAAAACCCATTCAGAATGAGGATGCAAATCAAAACAAAAAGCTTGAATGACAAATGAAAGTCTGGGAGTAGAAAAATATTACTTTTTTAAAATCATATGATGGTAGAAAATTATGCAGTGGGCTCGCGTACAAAAGTTTACCAGCAGGGAGAGAATATAGCCAGCTATCTCTCGTGTTTGCTCGAGAAAACGGTGGGAATACAAAAGCACAAAATATAATTGGAAATTCACACTAGGCACACACAGGGGATCACAGCTTTACTCAGTTTTCATGTCTGTAGAAGTATAACAGAACCAACTCTCTGTGAGATGAAAGGTAAATATTTCATTATTTGCACCTAAACCTCCCCAAACTATCCGACCAGAGTGCTTTTTACTGATTTGACTCTTGTAATTTAAACTGCTTTTCAATGGGAGGTTTGAATATTGAATTAACCCCCAGAAGACAAAAGAAAAATGAAAAGTAAATCTGACAGCGTCGCCCTTTCTGCAGGATTTAACAGTCGGCTACATCTGCCTGTTATTATTAGAGTAAGTCGTTTTTAATCCTGCATTCAGAGACTCTGCTAGTTTTCACTCTGACCATGTAATTTGTTATTTCTCTACACATGGGACACCAGCTGAGTGCAATTAACTGCAACTGAAGAGGTGACAGCAGAGACCTCTCTGCACAAAACTGGCCACAAGGGGGCGCTTGGGTGCAAAATGAATGGAGGTCAATGGGTGAACTGCACACAAAAGGAGGGTTTAGCCAGTTATTGTCCAGTATGTGAGAATAAAAACACCACAAAGTCAAATTAGGTTTGGTTTTATGTGTTCCTCATATTATCTGTAGATTTCAAAGATTTGGGACATTTATTCATTAACCTAAACATAAATTTGTGTATTCTGAGGCCTTTAGTTCACTTGTGAAAGTTGAAGAAGAGGCTCAGCTAAACTCGCTCCCCAACACTGACATGAAATGTTTCTTTTTCTCTCCTTCTTAACACTGCATCTTGCGGATGCTGCGTGAAATCCTCTTAAACTCGCGCTGCCCCTTCTGCCAGCGCTTCAGGGAGGTGATCACCAGGTGTCCGTCCATCTTCTGGCCCATCACCAGGTAGGCGGCGTTGATGTCGTTCATCTCCTCGCAGATGCACTGCAGTCCGTCCCGCAGCCACAGCACCGTCTTCCGCAGGTCGCGCTCCGTCACGCCGTTCATCATGTAGATGGTCTTGCTCTTGGTCTCCGGCACGATCTTGGTGTCGCCGTTGATGTAGGAGATCTCCTTCACTTTGATTTTCAGCGCTTCGTGAGAGACACAGAGAGAATGTTAGATGGAGAGCACCACTGCTGCAGCATCCATGAAAACCACCTGAGATGCGTAAAAGCGTTTGGAGCAAAAATGCGCGCACTGGAGGAGATAAAAACACATTATTTTGTAGAGTTTCTAGTAAATAAAGCACATTAAACAATAAAACTTCTTCTCGTGGTGCCTTCAATTACACGTAACCTCCCTTCATATTGCTGAATGACACCTCTGCTTCACCTTGGCAGCTAATAAATCAGGTGGAGGGACTTACCAAAGTCATTCTTGCACAGGTTGTCAACAATTTCGTTGTCATTTTCGTCTGTTTCTTTGCACGCATCGCACACTCTGGGCACTAAAACAGAAATTAGAAGAGGTGCACATGACACAATCTGCCATAATTCATGTTTTCTAATCGAATAGCAGGCTGCACATACATGCATGTTTTTGAAGTAACAGATATATGGAAAAAATATACGTAACTTTTGACTTTTACGCACAAGATTTTGGTTAACTTTGCGTCACTTTAACGGACCCTTACCCTCTTTGGTGACAGGCACGACGTTCTCGATGCCAGCAGGTGGTATGCACAGGTCGTTGTCGAGAGGGAAACGCTCGCAGTCCAACATCGACGGCCACGGAAAGCCAAACGCGGACATGACGGGCGCGCAGCCGTGCTTGACGCTCTCGCACAGAGACCTGCACGGCTGGATGGGCTCGTCCAAATCGTCCAGACACACCGGAGCGAAAAGAGAGCACAGGAACTTTCTCGTGTCGGGGTGACACTGCTTCTGCACCAGCGGGATCCAAGACGAAGCTTGCTGTAGAACCTCGTTCATGGTTTCGTGGCCGAGCAGGTTCGGGAGGCGCATCTCCGTGTACTCGATGTCGTGGCACAGGAGGAGATTTGCAGGAATAGGCTTGCAGTTGTTCTTTTTGTAGAATAAATCATGCTGGCCAAAGTTGTACAGTCCGTGGATGGCCTCCAGGCAGGGGATCGTTATCAGCCACAGCACCGTGGCAACAGAAATGAAGGTTCTCATTTTGTTTGTGCGTAAAAGTTGTAAAATGTGTCTTATTCAGGGCTTGTTGAGCATCAGTCAGCATGGATGGAGTGTCTGTCAGTGGTCAGCTCCTACTGTAACAAGAGGTTTTCTTCCTGGCGTATCTGGGAGGAGTCTGCATGTTGTGCGTAAAGACCTCTTCTTCATTCAGCGCGCTTCGTATCAAGTGGACAAATTTGTCTCCTCAGTCAAACAAAACCCCAAATTCTCACTAGGGTCTGATAGACTTTTCTGATTTCTAATTATGGCTCGTAGTATTTTATCACGAGTCGTTTTCCTGACAGTTTCCCTCCTTATTTCATCTCCTTCTCCCTGGAGAAGTCGTAAGAAAGTGACAGGTTTCCCTCATTACGCCCAGATCAACAGAAACACATCCTGAGTGATCCCCTAAACTGGCTGTTTTTAGACCCGCTGCTGTAAATAGTTTGGGAATGTCAGTAAGGGCATTTAGCTCAGTTCAGTGGAGCGTTAATTTTCCATCATTAGGGGTGGTGAAATCCTCTGGGCACGTCTGCAGGTTCATACCACATGGTGAAATATTGTTTGTCCCGGTGTGAGTAGCAGACCTCCACTCAGAGCACCCAGGGGTGAAACCAAATCTGCCTCCTCCGGTGCTGCAGCTCTGGCTCCCATCTACAAGCTGGTCTGCAGACAGCTGTGTGGTTCTTCTCAAATCTGAACTTCCTCTTTCTCCCTTTCAAGAGGCTGAAATGAGTGAGCACCTCAATCTCAGATGTGGCATTTCTTGCTAAAGGTTCAATTTACCCAAATTAGAGACACTTATTTCCCCATTTACCCCCTTATGGATTGTAGATATTCAGATGTTTTTGGTTTTATAAATGGAGACTAATTTAATTGCATGTGTTTTCCAGTTGCAATAAAGTGATGAGCATTAATAACTTCTGAAATCTATTCATTGTTTAAAATTTCTTGTTGATTCCTGTATTGTCTCTGCTCATTGCCACCTTAGCAACAACTTCAATCGCTGAAAAGCATCAGTCGGTTGTTTTAAATAATAGAGGAAAAAGCATTTGAATCGAAAACACAGTTGTTACTTTAGTTGCTCTGAATTAAACAAAGTCATTAAAGTTTATAGGTTCTGCATGTGCCAGTTTTTCCTTTTTGAAGAACTGAACAAAGAAGATATTTTGGCGAGAGGTCCTGCTTCACTTGTTTTTCTTTCCATGTGAAAACAAGACAGAACCTAGACGTGATTTGGTGAACCTGGCATGTTTTAACAGGCTGATATAAAGTCCTGCTCCTTTAAATTAGCTGTTAAATGGTTTTTGCTACAGAGGAAACAGCAATCCTGAACAGAGACGTGACAATGAAATTAAAGGCCCCACACTGAATACTGACTGATAAATACATCATGCTTATTTCCAGAAACTGGACAGCAAAGTAGTGAAGACATGGACCCATACTGACTTTAAAATGAGTCATTTTTCTTGTTTTTTCTATAATGTATTACTCCAAACGTATAAAAAGAATAAAACACAGTTTCTCACCTGTATTTTTTGCATTGAGGAGCTGAGAGGTTTGAAATTTTAAAGGACAAATGTGATCATATTAAATATTTGCCTAATTCTGGAATGAATTGGCTCTTTTAACAACTATTCTTTGTGTAAAGTTCATTCCACAAACTCACAGAGCTGCTCTGTTAGTCCAAAATCAATGAGGAACACATAACTGAGACACACTGTCGGAATGGGAATGATTTTATTGAGAACCAAGTGTCGTAAATACTCCTCAAAACCCCTCATATGTATATAAACCTGCAGATGAAAACAACCCCACACAAGTGCACAATGTACTCCTGTTTGAGAAAAATTTGAGACAAACAGCTTTGGGAAATCGTGCTGCCCTTTATACAATAAACCAATATATTTGTGACAGTTTTTTAGAGTGCGTAAGATAGAGAAATTAGTCATTTGTGAAAACAGCCTAACACATTGTTGGATTTTTCACTTTTTATGGGATTCAATTACAAAATTTAAATATAGAATTTATGGGCAAAGCCATATTGTTCTATTTGGAGGAAAATGAAATTCATTTCTTAGCGTGCAAATCATTTAAGAACTACTTTTATACATAAACAATAACATATCTTACTTGAAACCTCGTCCTACTTTGAAAAAAAAAGAAAATACTTTGAAGTCTTCATCAGAAAATGGTTTTAGTGAAAATTTGTTCTTTAATTTGAGTAAACAGACCCTTTAAAGAGCAAAAAAACGCTCTGTGTCAAACATTTCACTTGCTTTTATAGGGTAACTCTCTCCCCCTTTACTTTCAAAGTGCTTTAAACTTGTTTGGGTCTCTGTACAAACACTTTTACAGACATTTAAGGGCTAAAGGAACCTATTAACCTGCAACTGGACTCCTTTCAGCTGAGCAGTAGGTCAGCCAGCTAAACTGTACCATGGTGCAGCGGGTCACACGGTAAAACCTTCTTAGGCCACTAAATGTGATCAGATTTAAACAGGCTCAGGATGCACTTTTGGCCTGAATATGCAAACTATTTTAACACTTGGGCGTTGTTTTTTCAACAAAAACACGTGGTAAAGCACAAATGCAAAAAGATGTTGAACTGGATCTGAAGTGGGACTGGATCAGTTCTTTATTTCTACATGCAGTCTCTATTAACAATAAAAATAGTTAAGGTCAGAGGCTCGGGATGGAAGGAAGCTGATCCAACACATCAGCAAGTTCTCATTACAACAAGAAAGAGACACAACTTCTTGTACCCCCTGAACCAACCACCCCGCCCGCTTCCTTCCTTTTTCATAAAGAATCGAAGGCTGCTGTCCAATGCAATCACAGAATATCAAGCAAAAAGAGAGGCAAACCTGAGTGGAAAATGGTCTGAGGAATCAATGAAATGAGTATTAAAAAGACTCCTTGGAAACAGATTGAGTTTAAGAGGATTCCACGCAAGATGCAGTGTTAAGAAGTCAGTGTTGGGGAGTGAGTTTAGTTGAGCTTCTCTTTATTGTTCCTTCAAATTTTGCTTTTCCTTCTTGTAATTTGGCTCTTAAGTGAAGCAAAGGCCTGAGGATACACACAAATTTCTGTTTTGGTTAATGAACAAATGCCCCAAATCTTTGACATCTACAGGTAATACGAGGAACACATGAAGTACGATCAAAAAGATTTGTCTGGTGACAATTTATCATTGTATTATTGTCAACAAATCCTACAAATAAACCAAAAACAACAACAAACTGGTCAGGAAATGGCATCTGCTGCCTCACTTCACTGGTGTTCAAACTGAAAACACATGAATGTTTTTTATTACGATGAACATTCTGCTATATTCATCTGCGGCTGAAAAAAAAGTCCCCCAGTAAATGCCCTATTTACCCCTGTTGGAGTAAGCTTTGCTCGGAAAAAAACACACAGAGCTCAACACTCTTATTGAAAATGTGTATTTTTTAAAGATTTATGTCTTCATAAGGAGCACATGAGCCGAGGGCCGAGAGCCACAGACATGCAGGGAAAGCAGACAGACTAACAAAGTGTTAGTTTGTTGACAGACAGAAAAAACGGTGAATAATTCTTATTCATTAAACATGAATGGTCTGAAACCTCCGTAACTGTGCCAGTTTTTGATTGAAAATACCTTGTTTTGACTTTGAAGAGATGGTCTGCACCCTGCTGCACCTTTATAAAAATCATACTAGGTGGTGTTAACTTGCCTGACTACCATAAAAACATGCCCAGTCCTTCCCTTTTGGGACCCCTCCTCGTCTTCCTCCAGACTGCCAGCTGAGAATCACTTCTACAGCTCTGAGCATTATCTCAAACGGCACTAATGAGCTTGTTAACTTCAATCACTCCTTCTTGACGCTGACGTTTCTGGAGGAATTTGTCCCATCCAAGAGGACTTAATCTCATTAGAGCTCCAGAGTCATATAGATCGTGCCTGCTTGGCGTAATTGATGTTCCTATTGTACAGGTCTAATTGACTCAGTATGGGGCTTCAGAGCAGCTGTGTATACGACTGTAGCAGACTTTGGCAAAAACCACATCCATGTTAGAAACATGGGCATTGTACAGAAATATGTGCAGAGTACGAGAATATTGTATGTATTTTCTGCTTTTGCAGTATTAAAATGGAAATAAATGCTGGAAATATTTAACGCTAATTGATTTTGGAAATATTTTTACTTGTTTTCTTGCAGAGTTAATTTAGATGATAATTTTATGTCTGTAAAGTAAATAAAAAGGTTTTATTACATTTTTCATTGTACAGATTTTTAATTACTAGCAATATTTCCTACAGTATATTCTTTTAGCTAGCCCTGATTTAGTATGTTAACTGCTCGCTATGTTGGTTCTGACATTTTTAGGTTTATTAATATTATTACTCTGCCAAGGAACACGGCAGAGTTATGTGACAACCGGCATTGGTTTGTCTGTCTGTCTGTCTGTTAGCAACATTACTCAAAAATGGACTAATGGATTTGGATGAAATTTTTAGGGAAGGTCAGAAATAACATAAGGACTAAGTGATTCGATTTTGGCAGTGATGCGACTTGTAGTCTGGATCCACGGATTTGTTAAAAATTTCTGTATTGTTGCGAGATAGCGGGATGGCATCACTGTAACTATGACAACTAGTGAACACTACATCAGCTGCCTGCTGATGATCACATGATTGCAATCTTACTATAAATTCACTTCTGGGGACTTATTGGGACTAATCCATCAGAAATGATACAAGGAACAATTGATTAAATTGTGGGGGTGTTTCCGAGTCCCATCAGTTCCCGCCACCCGCTACATATTTAGGTCATGCGATTCAGTATTTGTACATAACATACACATGCATATACATAACACACGCCTGTGCTCAACACAACGTCATTTTGTTTGTGGGTACATCTATATTAAATGGCCACATTCTATGTTTTTTTTATACACACACATATATGTGTGTGTGTGTGTGTGTGTGTGTGTGTGTGTGTGTGTGTGTGTGTGTGTGTGTGTGTGTGATAAAACAGTACACAAACAGTGTTTCCTCTACACTCATCCTGTGTTGGGTATTCGCGAGTACCAAGGTAAACTACAGATAACTGTCTTACTCAGTATCTACTCCTTGATACGTCGGGTTAATACGACGTTGATGTCGCTAGAGCACGGCCTTGAAAGTGACGTCATGTCAAGCAACGAGGCAAAAGGTCAGAGAGTCAGAGGAGTGTCGTCTTGGAAAATAGGGCAACAACTTACCGGAGAAAAGTTATTAGCTCAAGATAACTCATAATAGATTTTACAAGTTAAATAGACATTCACAAAGTATTGATGGCCAGCTACTGTTACGTAACATATCAGTAGCTTCAGTTAATAGATCCACTGGTGGGATGTTTGCGAGGAGCTCTTACCTTAGCATAGCCTAAAGACTGGCTAGCGATTGTTTTTTTTTCCCCCCGAATTCGTATGTGATTTATCCAAAGATCTCAACTATAGGTAAAAATTTGAGTATCAAACATTAAAAAAAAGATTGTATTTAACATTACACAAGTAATTTGGTGTATGGAAAATGCATCTTATGGGAGACAGAAGTATTGCACAAATATTTACCAAATTGTCAAAAATGAATACAGTTTAAGGAGATTATTTCATTGGCAACACAGAAAACCTACCCAGCAATGAGTCTGATTCTTTAACCCAGTGAACATTTACTGTGGAACTTCTTGACAAGAAAGACAATAAATGCATCTCTCAGAATGTTTAACTATTGAGCTAATGGCTTGTGATTAACATTGCATGAACATTCAGTGCGCTTCTCAGTAGAATTTGTGTCACGGGATACTAAAATAGCGTCACTGTACCATAAAACACAGCGACGAGCCGGGCAGGTTTATGCTCGCAGGATGTCTAAGGACCAGGGTGACGAACAGATCCTTCTGTCGGGCCTTGCTCTCTGACCCCTGACCGACACCAAAGCTGGAAGACTCACACTGTGAAGGGCTCTCGGGGGATATTTTACAACTCAGACCAAAGTACCAGCAGCTCTGCAGCCACAGAAGTGCTTTCTGAGTGACCTGTACCTGATCTTCCTCCCATATGGAGAGGGGCGCCCTGCAGCCCTTCAGCTCACCACCTTCACACATTCCTCACAAGTAAAAAGAAACATCACTTTTCTACTTGCAAACTCCAGAAACTATATATATGTGTATCTATATAGATTCGATTTATTGTGTCTTAAATTGTAAAAGAGCTCCGGAGGTTTCTCAAGTTACGATCTTGGATGACAGAAACGGAGGTCATTGTAATAGTGCAGTTTTAGCCTGTTATTTGCAGTTGATTTTAACTTTTGATGTATTATAGCACATTTTTTTATGCATGCATCACGAGTGCAAACAGCCAGAATAAAGCTGGCATTGATTTAGCCTGCAGTACCTTCACTGTCTGCACTTGTCAGTATGGAACAATCCTCCTTTTTGGTCTCCTGTTTGTCTCCACTTTAAAAGTCCAGTTAAATAACACACAACATGGTAAATACAGGGTACTTCCTTGTTCTGATTGGCCTTTCCTGCTCCAAACATACATATAATCAATAATGTTCTTCAGTGTTACCTGAATTTATCTGTAATTAACAGAAAACTGCTTGATAAATGTGTCTGAGTCGGTTCTCTGGAGCTTATTTAATATGTAAAGTATTGTAATTAAACAGCTTTGGCTTCATAAAGTGTATTTCTGCTGCTGTTTTTTGATGCAATACTTCAAAAAAGACTGTGTTCCTCCCCCCCATTCAATCAAGTCTTTAAATTAATCCACTTCCTACAAAGTTCTCCAGAACAAATTACCACTCTGGCAGAAGTCATGGATCATTTGACAGTTTGTGTTGTGAAATATAATCTCACATACCTTCATCACAGGAATCTGAGGGTTAGAAAAAAGAAAAGAAAACCAGCCCTCTTAATTTTAGCGATGGTGGCAGTATAGCAAGTGACCCACAGCGACCTCCTGAATACCAGACACGGGCTCAAGTGTAAATAAAGGTTTGGCATTCATTCACAGTTGTGACAACACAACAAGGACACATTTTGTTTGTCACCCCGAACACAAACTGACTTTATACCAAGTCTGGCCCAAACTCTGAACAACCTCTGCTCACAGCTTCGACCTCGAAACTTCAAAACAGACGTGCAGAACCGTGAAACAGGATTTGACTTGGAGAATGGAACGTAGCCATCAAAATATAATTATCTCCTGCAAAGACCTGCACAGTGCAGATTTTTTTCTTTGTCCAGATGTATGTGATATGACTTTTTTTTCTGTTCTGAGCCTGTAAAATGTTTGAGTTTTTCTACTACAAGTAAGACTGATAACTCCATTCAACTTAAGTAAATGTAATTTAGGGTAATTTTACCCAGATGCCTTCGACCTGCCAAAAACTACAGACAAGCATGAATAAGCAAAGTATACACTTTATTGGAAAATTTGAACGCGATGTGGAATGAGTGTCATTTAGATAAGAACAGAAAGAAAAAATAACACATTTGTGTTGATCTGTTTGGTTACTTTTATTATTTTACTGGTTAATGTTGAAAAGTACATATGAACTCCATTTAGGAGGCTTTGATCTTCAAGGTAAATAGGTGACAAAAGGTATTAGAAATCTTTTACTGTGAATTATACTGGATGAGAAATGTTGCTTCAGACATTTCTCATCCAGTATTATTGTACAGGCAAAACCCAAACTTGAACCAATTTAAATTCCCTTTATGCCAGACGTTAGGATTATAATAACCCTTTAACACATTAATATACTCGATCCATAGTATAATCTAGTAATAATATCAAGTGTAAAGAGCCCAGTAATCCCAGCGGTCTTTTTTGGTGTCCAATCTAATAATTAGATTGAATGACCTTTGACCTTTCTGTTCAATATTTTCATTTAAAAACATGTTGGCAGTTTCTCAGTGCAGAATGTTCTACAGTATCAACCCTTGTATTGCAAATAGCTTGAAAGTGAAAAAACAAAAAAAATCAAACAAAAAAAAAAAAAACACATGTGGAAGCATTATTTTCATAACAATCATCAGGTTTCGGTTCATACACAGCGTTAATGACACATTTCAGAAGAATTATAAAGCTACAGATGTTTAAAGGTCCCATATTGTGCCTCTTTTAAGTAGTTTAATTAAAGTCTCGAGTGTGTCTTTTAAATTTCCGCCTCAAATTTCTGCAAAGGTGGTTAATTTCATTGTAATTGTATAACTCTTTGGTTTTAGTCCTGTTCTAAACAGGCTGTTTTAGTGTCTGTAGAACTGCTGCTGTCTCCCCCCCTTTCAGGAAGAAGACTCTCTCTGCATCTGTATGCATGCTATTAATAAATACAACAATCCCTCCATACACAGTTAAAAACTACTGAAAGTCTTGCCATTAACCAAACAATATAAATAATACATGAAGAACATATTGTGGAGCACAATATAGCAACTAGTAAAAACTCCACACTTTAATATATTAAAAGCTTCACCTCAAGAATAGAAGTGAAATCTGATCAAAATTATTAAAGTCATTGGTGCACTCCAATTAAAAATATACCAATAAACAGCTATATACATTATTGGCCTAATAATTATAATGCAATCAATCACAGTAGCAAGTGACACCATGAATGAGTGACCGGAACCAGGACTTTATATTGCTTTTATTTTATTGTGAGCAGTCGTTTCACATGAATATACAGCTGTTGTTTTTAACTTGTGTGTTCAATGACCTGTGTTTCAGTCACTGTTTCATACTTGTTACATTGTCTGAAAACAGAAACAGAAAATCAGGTAAATGAGAACAGCTTTAGTGGGAATTTAGCTGCTATTAAAAGACTATATTTGAGCACGAGGAGCAGGAGAGAAGCAAAACAGAGGTAAACACCGGCTGAGTTTAGATTGAACTGAAGCACAACAGCTGATATGAAAACACATTAACTCAAGTCTTTGTTTATTGGTTTCAAAATGTACAACTTCCACAGAGTGCTGCCCTGTGAACATGTGATCAAAGCTAATGCTAACGTTAGTCACAAAAGGCACACAACATGCAAAAACTAAGGATTTCTTCTACTGTCGTGGGGACATTGCCATCAGTGATAAAAAATAATCCACTAGATCTTCAGTTTCTCAGATGTTGGGAGTGTGTGAAACCAAACAGCAGAGCACTTGGTGAGCTTGGTGACATTTTAGAGTTACCAAAACAGTAAATAAACCTAAGCAGTGAAGATAGTGCCAATAGGGTTAACTAAAAATAGATATTTTGATTATTAGAAACTCTGGCAGTCTGAGAAGTATGCATATGACTCCTCCAACAATTTATGTTTTTATTTGAGCAAAAACATGGCAGTGTTTATCCACCAGAAGAAACAAATGAAAATTATTAATTTAGACATACACTTCCCGGCCAAAAAAAAGTTGCACACTCTAATATTTTGTTGGACTGCCTTTAGCTTTGAGTATGGCACTCATTCGCTGTGGCATCGCTTCGGTAAGCTTCTGCAATTTCACAGCATTTAGTTCTGTCCAGAGATGCACTAATTTTTCACTGAGATCTTATGCTGATGATGGGACAGTCAGACCACTGCGCAAAGTCTTCTCCAGCACATCACAAAGATTATTAGTGGGGCTGAAGTCTGGACTCTGTGGAGGTCAATCCATGTGTGAAAATGATGTCTCATGCTCCCTGATTCACTCATTCACAATGTGAGCCCCATGAATCCTGGCATCATCATCTTGGAACATGTCCATGTCATCAGGGAAGAAAAACTCTATTGATGGAAAGACCTGGTCATTCAGTATATTCAGGTAGTCAGCTGACCTCATTCTTTGGGAACATAATGTTGCTGAACCTGACCAACCCCAGATCATAACTCTAACCCCCACAGGCTGGTAGGCACTAGCCATGATGAGACCATCAGTACATCCTCCTCTCTTCTTACCCTGATGCCCCCATCACTTTGGAACAGGGTAAATCTGGACTCATCAGACCACATGACTGACCACATTTGTTCCTTAAAGATGATGGTTCACCACTATCCTTCAGGTTTTAATAATGCCTTGGACGGTTCTTCACTTGATTTTAGTAGTTTCAGACAACTCCTTGGTTTTTTTCTTTGCTTGATGCAGGCCAGTAATTTTACCAGTATAAAACAGATTGGCATCCTTTCCACGACCACAGGATATATTTTCCAACACGGTTGTTTAAGAAATGAGAAGCTCCTCACTGCATCAGCTAGGGTTAAATAAGTTGTGGCCAGCTGAAACATATTCATCACTGCAGTAATTATCCAATTTAAAGCGCTTACCTATTTGTTCAGTTAAATCCAGGTGGCGACTTTTTTTTGGCCAGGGTGTATTTTTTGATGCTACAGAGCAAATAAACAGTTGACAGTTGCTTTTCATTCACACACTCCACACAAAACAGCAGCCCACTGGATAACCATACATTCTCAGCAAAAAGTTGGACTATGTGAACCTCATCGGCCTTGAACAAGCAGAATTTACTGATGTATTTATTAATCTCACCGCCGTTACAGAGTTTTCCATCGTAAAGTGTGGCATTTTACTTTACGGTGCTGGAGGCTTATTTTATAGATAATTTCCAAAGGTAGACATTTTCTCCACCATAGAAGTAAAGTGTAAGAGTTCCAGCAATGAGCGTTAAGTAGTCTAATGGACCCACCAACACGTCTTCATTACTTTCCTGTTTTCAAATGAAGAAGGCAACATTAAAACTCCACATGCAGAATTCTCCCACTGGAGGAGAAGGAACCTAACCGAACCACTGAAGCCTTTATTATTCCTCAGTGCATTTCCAAAGTGTACTGACTTAAAGTAGCGTCACTGCCTTGAGTGTGTGCGTTTCAGTCTAAGATGGAACAAGCCTGAGGCGCTGCATATTAAACCTGCAGAGTCCTGCTGAGATGAGGAGGAAAAGACCCTGAGTTATCCTAAACTCTTTGGGGAGACACATCACTGCACACTCATTTAAAAACTGGCCTCACATTAACTAAATGATGGCTCCCCTTTAACGCCGAGGGCTTTTCCAACCTCAAACATCCAGCAAAACAGCCTCCTCTACACTACTTATGTTTCGTCGAAGGTTTCACAGCATCATCATCATCACTGCGCCACAAGACGACAAACTAAAGGCTTATCTTTAGCTGTGAGGCTTAATTAAATATTCTCCAAATTCCTGCTCGACAGTCCTGGTTAAATGATGGTGGTGGCACAATGTGGAGGTTTAGCGTTTCCAACCAAAGCATCGCTCTGCCTCTGCCTCTGCCTCACCCTGCCAGAAGTTACATATGCCCTATCAGATGACACATCCAGTGTATACAGGATCCAATATAACATTTATTCTAATGCACTCCAAGCATGATGTCTGCGTTTTAGGGCTGCTTTTACAACTGTAATGGCGAGCAAGAAGTGACAAACTTGCTCAGGATCAAAGATGGCGAGACTGTTGTGTTTTCCCTGTTTTTGGGGAGAAATTTTGGTTTCTGCTGCTCTGCCAAGGGAGCAGAACGTGAGATATCCACTGGCTTTTAGGAAACATTACAACAAAAAGCTGCATTGTTTTCTGAAGATAAGATCCTGTTATTTCACCTCCCTCTGGAATGCCATTGTTTGAGTTTTGAGGAAAGTTTGTGACTTTTCAGCACAACTGAAATAAGAAAGTCAAATATTAAAGACAAGTTCTCAGCATATGAGAAGCCTTAAATGCCAGATTTATGGTCTACATACTATACACAGTTGGGTCTACCAGCCTTAGCTATCTTAGCTTAGCATAAGGCCTGGAAAGAGAGAGAAACAAGAAGCCTGGCTCTTTACATAGGAAAGAAAATCCATCGACAAATATGTCATGTTGTATTTGCTTAATCCGTACACAAACAATAATGTCATGTAGGGAGAGGTATAAGCTGTCAGTTCTTGGTTAAGCCTATTGTTGGGCTGCAGTGGTTTAATTAGTGAGCTTTGGAGTTATTGGTAGGCTTATTTTTGATGCTTCTCCACTACTCCCTGCCTCTATGATAAGCCGACTTAATTACCCTCTTGGCTCTGGCTCCATATTCAACACACAGCTATGAGAGCTGCATCGTTTTTATCATCTAATGTTCAAGAAATAACAAAGTAGTTACACAAATAGTATGATACCTGATCTGCAACCTCTAGCGGACGGTTGGTAAATTTACATGTTTGCAGACAAACAAAGTGAAGCTAGACAGCCATTTTGGCTTAATAATGCCAATTATGCACACACAATATGTGAATTATTTAACAAGAGTCATCATTGAAAACTGATCTGCACTATATTAATAGTAAAGGATTTAATAAAAACACATAAAACCCAAGACATATGCAAAAATCACTGTGTTTAGACAGTAATCTGTGCCAAATTCATTCGGCAGCATGCCAACAATCACAGACTTATAGCAAAAGTCAGCCTGGTGTTAAAAAAATGCAAAGAGACAAAATGCAAAGAAATTCTCCAAGATTCTTTGAATAACTGATCTGCCAAATACATTAGAAAACTGCACTAACAAGAACTGGTGCTGTTTTAAAAGCAGATTTTTTTTTCGTCACATCCAATAGCGTTCTAAATATTAGACTCTATTGGAATTCAAGGAATCATTTTTCATGCAAAGAATCACATTTTTGAGGGCCGAAACATGCTGAAAAACTCATGAAAATTTGCACACACATCGGAACTAGAGAAAAATGTGATATTTTATGGGACTTTTCAACATTTCACTTACACCTACAAAATTTGGTAGCCATGTGTTGCATGTTAGGGCGCACAAAAGAACCATTGGCACCCATATCCCAAACCAAACAGGAAATCTTTTATTTTGCTTTAACCTTGAGATTTTTTGTTATTTTTGCCATTTTTCAGGGGTTAAAACCTGATAGGGAGCAACTCTAAGAGACCTCGAATTTGGCCAGTTTATGCAACAGGCCTTATTGATGAAAAGTTATCATAATCTCCTGGAAAAGTCAAAGGGCATGGCTATTATTGGTAACTATTTGGTAACAGGAAGTTGTAGCCATTATATTTGCACGTACCATTGCTTGAAACTTTGTGATATAATCTTTGAAATTGGTCAGCTAAGTCTCAACTCCTTGAAATTTCTGCCACATAAGGACATACACCAGACCTCGACATGCGTCATGAGGGGCCGTTCAACGCTGCTTGGAGCTTTAATTGAGTGTATTTTCTGTTTCTTTTTGGAAGTACTTATAAAAATCTGCACATTGCAGTGGTAATTCATGCTTGAGCGGTAAGTTATGAGTGAACTCCTTCACCTTGCATCTTTGTGCACAGTTAAAACTTCCCTGCACTGTACACATGGAGCCTGTGTACTTGTGTTGTATAAATCATGTTGACTTGGCTGTTTGGCACTTCCTACGCCTGGACCCAATATACTTTTCCTGTATATAGGAGTATACAGTATACCTGTCTTTTCATGTTTCTGCACTGTATATTACTTATATATGTATACATTCTTTGTATATGCCAGTAAACTAAATTTAGAACCCAGCGTAGCGCCGGCGCTACGTTTTGCATATTGATTTTTGATTAACTGTAGATTTTAAACCAGATAAGATAGATCGATAATTCTTTTTGCATATAAAATTTGGGGAGTTACACTAACATTTCACACATTCACCGGGTCTCAGGGTGTGGTTTGTAAAAATACACAATAAAGCGCACACAACAAAACTCTTTATGAACCAGACCACCGATATTTGGAGGACTTCTTACGTTGAAATAAGCGTGATCACGTTGTGGCTGTAGATCATTTGACTAAATGACTGCCAAGTTTGTTTGCAATGAGCCACCGTACTTATGTCTCTGACGTCTGTTGCAGCTCAGCCAATCACATATACACACTATGCTGCGCACGGTTTGTTGTTGTCAAGTGGCTAGCATGTCGTCTCTGCAAGCTATCTTTTAGCTAAGTGTTTAGTTAATAAAGTGGAACGTTTTGCAACATTGTGTGATCCTCGACTCACACAAAGGAACAAGTTTCAACATGGTGTCAGAAGTTTAACGGACTTTTCGCCTGTGAGTAGCTGTTTCGCCGGACAACCTGTTGTTTATTTGCTGACGCGATGGCGGACGGATTTCGCAGACCAGACCCCGTCGTGTTCAATGACGATGTCTATGAAGATGAGTATAATATTTTATATTGATTTTTGTTGCTGCCGCACACTCCGATAAACCAGCGAAGACATGGGCTTATATTCTCCTCATCCTGGCAGGAGCGGAAGCCATTGAACGAGAGCGCTCGTTTGTATATGCAGCGGAGGTTCGCGCACCCGGCCCGGACGGAGCCGTCATCATCCCAGCGGAGTCCAGAGAGGACCCAGAGTGCCTGAAAAGAAAGTTTAATGAAATCTGCAATCCTCAAAGCAACAAAACAATGGAAAGACACAAATTCCACTCAAGAAATCAAAGGCAAGGTGAGAGCATTAAGTCTTTCATCAGTGATTTAAGGATCAGAGCTAAAAGCTGTCACTTTGGAGATCTAGCTGATGAGCTTATCTGTGACAGGGTTGCTTGTGGCATCACCAGTGACTCTTTAAGGAAATCTCTGTTGAGAGATAGTGACTTGACACTTCCAAAAGCCATTTCAATATGTCGCATTCATGAAATGACTGAAGAAAATAGCAAGACACTGGCCACGCAAGCCACCAATGTTGATGTAATAAGACCGGTTTCTAACAAAAAGTACCAGCCAAAGATTACACAGATCATCACAAAATGCAACAGCTGTGGAAATAGTCATGCAGCTAAGCGAGACAAATGCCCTGCTTTTGGACAACAATGCCACAACTGCAAGAAAATGAACTACTACAGGAAGTGCTGCAAGTCAAGGCCGCAGAGTCAGAACAGGCCTAACCCAGACAGAAAGCCTTTCAGACACCCTGTACACGAAGTGACGATAGATCAGTCTACACTAAGGGAAGATGAGACATTTTACGTTAATGGTGTTAAAGTGGACAATTATGTTGACTGTGTGAACTCTGAACCTCAAGAGCAGGATGAAGGCTTTGTTACTATATACATAAATGACAGACCAACTGAAATGAAAGTGGACACTGGAGCAAAATGTAATGTGATGTCTCTGCAAACATTCAACCAGGCCAATAATGGTGAGCAACTTGCTAAACAAAAGAAAATAACAAATCTCGTCATTTATGGAGGCACAAAAATAGAGACAAAAGGCAAAGTTACACTGAAGTGCTTCTTAAAGGAGCAGCACCACTTTCTGCCTTTCTTCATAGTGGATAAAGATGTGACACCACTACTGGGATTCTGTGCATGTGTGAACATGGGAATCGTGAAAATGAGCCCTGATTCCATCAAATTTCCACGGAAAGCAATAAGGAGTTCAGCACACAGACATTCTCACAGTACAAAGAAATTTTCAGTGATGACCTTGGAGAACTGCCAGTCACATACTCCATGACAGTGGACCCTGATGTACCACCTGTAGTCAGACCAGCACACCACATCCCGGTTGCGATGCAGGAAAGAGTCAAAGCTGAACTTGATCGTATGCAGAACATTGGTGTCATAACTCTGGTCAGTGAGCCCACAGACTGGGTCTCATCAATGGTAGCAGCACATAAAAAAGACAAACAAGACATCAGACTTTGCATCAACCCCAAAGACCTTAACACAGCACTCAAAAGGCCTCACCACCCTATGCGGAGTGTTGAAGAGGTTGCCATACAAATGTCGGGAGCAACAGTGTTTTCTGTGCTAGACGCAAAGAATTCTTTCTGGCAGATACGTCTTGACAAGAAATCCTCAATGATGACAACATTTATCACTCCTTTTGGACGCTACAGATTTCTTCGCATGCCCTTTGGTATCAGCTCAGCAAGTGAGGGGTTTCAGCGTACAATGGATCAGCTGTTTACAGGTTATCCATGTGCAGTCATTGTTGAGGACGTCATTGTCGGTGGACGTAGTGTAGCTGAACACGATGCCAACTTGAAAATAGTGCTTGAACGAGCAAGAGAGGTCAACCTCAGGTTAAATCCACACAAATGCAAATTTCACTTGGACCAGGTCGGCTATGTAGGCCACATCTTCACAAGCGAAGGCCTGAAAGCGGACCCATCCAAAACTGCAGCAATCACTGACATGCCTGTCCCCACTGATGCCACTTCACTACAACGCTTCCTTGGCATGGTCAATTATCTTGGCAAGTACATTCCAAACTTCAGTGACATTGCAGCACCACTGAGGAAACTGACTCACAAAGAGTATGCATGGTGCTGGTTTCAGCAGCATCAGGAGGCATTTGACCGCCTCAAATCTTGCCTGTCTAGCCCACCTGTGCTAGCTTACTATGATGTCAGCGAACCGATCACACTCACCTGTGATGCATCATGCTATGGACTTGGAGCCGCTTGCATGCAAAATGGCAGACCTGTTGCTTTTGCATCGTGCATCCTCACAGAAACTGAAACACGTTATGCGCAAATAGAGAAGGAACTTTTGGCTGTTGTATTTGCGTACACAAAATTCAAACAATATGTGTATTGAAAGACCATAATCGTGGAAACAGACCACCAACCTCTGGGGACTATTCTCAAGAAGCCCATTCATGCAGCGCCTGCCCGTCTTCAGAGAATGTTACTTCAGCTGCAGAGCTACGACATCAGCTTGGTATACAAAAAAGGTAAACACATGTATTTAGCTGACACTCTTTCAAGAGCTCCAAACACACAAGACACCCAGAGCCCAGCTGAAAGTGATGCTTTTCAAGTCATGTCTGTGAGTTATATCTCCACAGCCCGTCTGGAGGAACTCAAAAAGCACACAGCAGAAGATGAGACACTGCAAATCGTCAGTGCAGTTATCCAGCAAGGATGGCCCACCAGACAAACCCAGCTTCAGCCTGCTATCGGATCCTTCCTTCCTTACAGAGATGAACTAACAGTGGAGGATGGAATTGTGATGAAAGGTCATAAGACAGTCATCCCCACATCTCTGTGTAAAGAATACATAAACATTGTACACAAAGGTCACCCAGGTATAGAGGCGACCAAACGCAGAGCAAGAAGCATATTTTTCTGGCCTTCACTATCAAACGACATCACAGAAGAATTGCTGACGTGTGTTGTGTGCAACAGCACAAAGCCTCATCAACAAAAAGAGCCTCTACACCCTCACACAGTTCCAGATATCCCATGGTCTACAGTGGCTACAGACATTTTTGAATGGCATGGCCAATACTATCAAGTGCTTGTGGATTCATATTCTGGATGGTTTGAAATCGACCTCCTTCTTGACCTCACAGCGACATCTGTGATCACGAAACTGAAAAGACATTTCTCAGTTCATGGAACACCACACACACTCATTTCTGGCAATGCTAGACAATACGCCTGTCAACAATTTAAAGACTTTGCCAAACAGTGGGATTTTGTCCACACCACCAGCAGCCCTGATTTTCCTCAGTCAAATGGCCTAGCTGAAAGAGCAGTATGCAGTGCTAAGCAGCTGATGGAAAAATCTCACAGAGACAAAACTGACGTTTTTCTTAACCTACTGAACTTGAGAAACTTTCCCCGTGACCCAACACTAGGCTCACCTGCAGAACGCCTAATGTCACGACAGACACGTGCAGCCATCCCTGTATGTACTAAACTACTGGAACCAGCTCCAAGGGACACCCAGCAAGTCCATGCCCAACTCCTCAATAAAAAGGCTACTTTAAAGTGCTACTATGACAAGTCGAGCCGCTCACTGCAGCCTCTGGCAGAAGGACAAGTGGTCCGAATGCAAACCCCAACAGGATATGACAAGCTAGGAACTGTCAAAGAGATAGGTAAAGAGCCACGCTCCTACATCATCCAGTTCAACGGGAAGACATATAGGAGAAACCGCTGTCACATTCTTCCTGTTGCAGAGCCGCCACCATCACAGCCCCAAACAGAAGAACCTGACTCCCAGGACACTGACTCTTCTACAATGGACTGTATTCCCCCCACACTGCATCCATCTGAGCCAAACCCCGTACAACCACATAGTATGTCCCCTTGACAGCCCAAACCTATCACACATGTCCCTACTGAGTACAAAAATGCTCAGTACACAACACGTTCAGGTCGCATCTGTAAACCCAACCCAAAGTACTTGTAATGAAGAAGAAATACTGTTTTCTGTACAATGTGGTTTATGTGGTTATCAGTAATTTTGAAAAGTTGTGTGTACTGAACAATTGTGCTACATTTCATCCATGCACTTGGTAATGCACTATGTTTATTAGTGATACGAGGACTTACCTGTTAAAGTGATATGTTTATCCACTTTAAACTGTTTTCTATTAGACTTCAGCTTACTTGCTTACTTGAAAAGTCTGTGTCGTAAATATACACCTGAAGTTTTGTTATTGCTGTTTAGTATATAGGGTGTGAGCTAAAGGGAAAGGATGTAGATCATTTGACTAAATGACTGTTAAGTTTGCTTGCAATGAGCCACCGTACTTATGTCTCTGACGTCTGTTGCAGCTCAGCCAATCACATATACACACTATGCTGTTGTCATGTGGCCAGGATGTCGTCTCTGCAAGCTATCTTTTAGCTAAGTGTTTAGTTTCAACAGTGGCCATGACCTGTCACATGATTCTTATGCGTCCATACCCGAGAGGCTCCCGTCCCCATCAACAGGAAGTGACGTTGTTGCCGGGAGTTGTAGTTTTTCAGCCGACAACTACAACTGTAGTTTTCGGCTGTAGCCTGCACAGACACGAGCTCTCACTGGTTTCAGTCCCACTTTTTTCTTTTTTTCTTTTTTTAAAAAAATTTATTTATTTATTTATTTTTTTCTTTTTTTTTACAAAGACATTCAGACACACAGCCCACACACACACCAAACATCCACCATGGTCCGTGTACGGATCTGGTAATTGGATTTTCCGTTCTGAAACGGGTACTGAAAAACAAAAAACGAGTGGTTATTTGATTTTCGTTTTAAAATACAAAAATTAAAATTGAAATACACGGCGTTTTTCCGTTTCATGATCAAAAAGGGATATATGATTGAAAAAACAATCCTTTGATTTTCGTTTTATATTTAGAAAAACAAAATCAGTAAGAGACAGAAACGAAAAAAGGTCCGTTTTTCATTTTCTGAGACCGAAAGTGGTCATAAGCAAGTGTGGAGCCAAACAGAGTATGGTGCATAGACTGTACATACATTTTTTTTCATGAGTTTTCATGGTCAAAATGAGCGATCAGGTGGCCGATCTTAAAATAAATCAATGTTGATTTTTTTCATAGAGCGTTACTTTTGCAAAGCCAGGGGGCGGGACTACTTGATTGACAGTCCGGTCTGGAATGATTGACAGGTCCTATGGAGGAGGCAGCAGAGACTCTGTTCTCCTCGTTTGGATTAATTCTGATATAATAACTGTTGGTTTATTTATTGGTGGAGCAGCAGAACATTTTCCACAGACAGTTTTCCTGCCCGCTGGCTTGTTTTAACCAGTTTTCTACCTTCGGCTGATTCTACCAGCAGACACTGAAAGGACTCTGATAGTTCGGTAAGTAAATGTTTATTTTCGTATCGGTGCCGCTTTTAATGCACTTTATATGCAGCTTTAGTGTCAGATGTAACGTGTGCCATGCACTCCAGATGTTGGTGGAGTTTGTTTCAGTGTGTGTTGACCAGAGAAGAAAGTTAGCATAGTAAATATTAGCTTTAATGTTAACGATGCTAACCGAGCTAGCTGCTCAGTCGTAGCCTGATTAAAGCTAACGTAGCATCAAGCTAATGTGTTGAGTTTCATGTAAACAGCTGAAGTGTGTTGTGTTCCTGTAATGTGGTTCATTAAGTTCATAAAACTGTGGCTGGTTGACATTAATGTAACATTCAGGAAACTTAAATGTGATTAAAACAGTGACGTTAATGTTCTAGTTGTCAGTAATCAGCTTTAATTTGACACTAAAACAGACTGATAGTTTTAAATGACATCAGTTTCATTAATTTGTTGAAAATTGTCTCATTTGTTGTGATGTTGCTGCTGATTCATTAAAAGCAGATGATCCATGTTGAAGATATGTTTAGTTCTAGTATCAGAAGTACAAGAAGGAAAATGGAAGTTTAGTTCTGCTACATCAAAGATTTCAGGATTAAAATAACTAAATGAGTCTTTATGCCTCAAACTTTATTTTTACAATAAAGAAATAAGGAAATAATCACAGATAATGAAAATATAAATAGCAGAGAAAACCTGAGAGAATAATTTCCTGAAAAGTCTGTGAAGGAAAAGCAGCTTTTTTATCCTGAAAGATCAGAATCAGCTCCAACATCTGCATCTGACAGCATCAAGTCAACCAGAAAGAAAAAAGAAAATGACTTCTTTCTGATAACATCTGTTCCGCTGCTCACAGTCTGCTGCTGCTCACATTCTTCACATTTATAGTCCACTTTTAAAAGTTCAGCAGACAGGTGCTCTGCTTTGGAGTGTGACGATGTCATCGGTGATGTGGAGAGTGAAGTTTCCGTTTCACCCACAGCGTGCTTTAGGGCAGCCGGGTCGGACTTGATGTTTGAAATACTGACCGACAGCTCAGATTCAAGTGTGTAGTTCTGTTTTGATGAGTGTTAAACTTTCACTCACAGCCGCCAGGAGCTGGGTCTTTAAAATAACCTCTGTCTCGTTACAGAGTGAAAGTAGCAATTCCTCCTTAAGGTCAGAGATTGCAGCATCTGAGGGCCTCTTCAAAAGAAGATGTAGTTGATGAAGGCATTCTGGAGCAGCACCAGAAAGACCACGACCAAGCAGCCTTGAGATCTTAGGCAGCATCTCCCTCAGGTGGGTGTAAACGGTGTTCACGGTCAGGTCTGTGGTAATCCCGTCAAAAAACAAAACAGAAAAAAATGTAGATTATAAATCAACATGTAACCAAAGCACTCTGTGTATAACACAATAGTATAGGATGTAGTTCAGAAAATGTCAAAGTATAGTATACTTTTCAAGAATAACATAGTATGGCCTGTAGTTCATAGTATAGCATGTCGGCAAAAAAACCCAACTGATTATTATGTGGTTCAAAAAGTGCAAAATGATAGGATGTTGCCTAAAATTGTCATGTATGATATGTGGTTCAAAAAATGTCATAGTGTAGTATATTGTCAAAATAGTATGGTTTTCAAGAAAACATCAGAGTATATGTCGTCTAAAAAATGCCATGGAATATTTCATTGCACAAGTAAAAGTATAGTAATTTTTAAAACTGTTCAAATTCCGTCATAGTATAGCATGTCGCCCAAAAAACGTCATAGGCTTTTTTTTGCACCAAAATTCATGATGATTTTTTTTTTCAAAGAAAACCTTTCTGGAGTGTTTTTCACGCCCTCCTTTACATTATTTCATCATATGGCACGTTTTTACAACATGTTTGAAAAATCGCCTTTTTTTTCGACATAGTATAGTAAGGCGTTTTTTTTGCGCCAAAATTCATGATGATTTTTTTTTCAAAGAAAACCTTTCTGGAGTGTTTTTCACGCCCTCCTTTACATTATTTCATCATATGGCACGTTTTTACAACATGTTTGAAAAATCGCAGTTTTTTTCGACATAGTATAGTAAGGCGTTTTTTTTGCGCCAAAATTCATGATGATTTTTTTTTCAAAGAAAACCTTTCTGGAGTGTTTTTCACGCCCTCCTTTACATTATTTCATCATATGGCACATTTTTACAACATGTTTGAAAAATCGCCTTTTTTTTCGACATAGTATAGTAAGGCGTTTTTTTTGCGCCAAAATTCATGATGATTTTTTTTTTCAAAGAAAACCTTTCTGGAGTGTTTTTCACGCCCTCCTTTACATTATTTCATCATATGGCACGTTTTTACAACATGTTTGAAAAATCGCAGTTTTTTTCGACATAGTATAGTAAGGCGTTTTTTTTGCGCCAAAATTCATGATGATTTTTTTTTTCAAAGAAAACCTTTCTGGAGTGTTTTTCACGCCCTCCTTTACATTATTTCATCATATGGCACGTTTTTACAACATGTTTGAAAAATCGCTTTTTTTTTTCGACATAGTATAGTAAGGCGTTTTTTTTGCGCCAAAATTCATGATGATTTTTTTTTCAAAGAAAACCTTTCTGGAGTGTTTTTCACGCCCTCCTTTACATTATTTCATCATATGGCACGTTTTTACAACATGTTTGAAAAATCGCTTTTTTTTTCGACATAGTATAGTAAGGCGTTTTTTTTGCGCCAAAATTCATGATGATTTTTTTTT